>NW_010224366.1:0-1408 GCF_000690775.1 Eurypyga helias
CCATGCTCAGAGCAGGGAAAATGAAGGGGATAACTGGGCACGCTTGAGCCTGGGTGGTTGGAAAAACCTCATCCAGAAGCATTCCCGATGGGCCAACTATTCCCAGGCTGATGGGTTTCTATTTTCCAAGAATTCAGTCCTGGATGCTTCCCAAGCTGCATCGTGCACAGAGGATGCTTGGCCCGGAGCAAAGCAGGCTGTGACGCCAGCGGGGAGGGAAGTTGGGGTGAATCCCCCAAAATTCAAAATCCCGGAGATGCCCTAAGCTCAGCTTGGGGTGACCTGAGCTGTTATCCGAACCCGCCGGAGAGGTTTGCTGCCCGAAGAGCTTTGCCCTTTCCCCCCCGGCCTTTCCCTGCTGCTCTCCTGGGGCTCACACCAGCTCCGGGAAGCTGCTCCCATTTTTAGGGGATCATCGGAAGCAGAAAATGGGGAGGAAAAAAAGAGAATGAAGTCTGTTCTGTCTTGGTGGCATCCTCACCCTCTGCAGGGGCTGCCCCGCCGTGGGCTGGGCTGATAACTCTGAGCCCTAATGACTGTGACCCCTAATAGCCATGGTCCCCAACAGCCATGACCCCTCGTAACTGTGACCCCAAAAACATGGTTCCTAATAACGTTACCCCTAATAACTACAGCTCCTAATATCTGTGCCCCTAAAAACCGTGATCCCTGAAAAAACTGGTCCCTAATAGCCATGATCCCTGATAATTTTGCCCCCCGGGTCTGCTCACTTTCCCTTCAGGGCAAAACTCCTGCAAATCCCATTTGCACCATCACCCCCAAACCCTCTCTGTTGCCCAACCCCCCACTTCCCATTTCTCCCTCAATTTTTAATCCCCAAAACAGCCAAACTGGGGTCATTTTCCCAGCTATGAAACAAGGGGAAAGGAGCAAACCCCGGCTGCCAGGAGGCGGGGGGATTCCGGCACCTCATTCCCCCTGGGATGCTTCCACCTTCGAACAAACGTGAGCGGGCACGCACAGACCTTTTTTTGGGGTGTGGCTTTAAACCCACCTGCCCTGGGATTAATTTGTAACATCCGCCTCTCCCCCCCCAATCCGGGCAGTAATAATGTGATTATCCGGATCCGGCTGCGGGATAGGGAAGCTCATTACAGAGCATTAAAGAGGAGAAAATTGGGGTTTTTGTGGCTCTGCTAAGAGCTGCTTTGCCTTCGGCACCTCCGAGGGTCGTTTTGGGGTTCATCTTGGGGTGGGGAGGGGGTTTTTGCAATTTATTTCGCCAGCCCCCGTCTCACTCTGGGCGAGGAGCACAACAGCAGGACCAGGGTGCAGCCCCCTCCCCGGCGCTTTCGTGTTTGGGGAAACTGAGGCACAGCCCTGCACGGGGGAGCACGGCGTGTCCCCCCACACCTGTGGGGCACCCCACTGCCCACCAGAAGCCCCC
>NW_010224366.1:1521-1800 GCF_000690775.1 Eurypyga helias
TTTGGGCGGGGGGCCAGCATCCTGGGGCTGGGGTGAGTTTCCCCCCCCCCCGCGGGAAACAACCCGGGGTGAGGAGGCAGCCAGCGGCCTGGTTTGGGCCAGCAGAAGGGGAATTCCCGTTTTCCAGAGGCGGAGGGTTCCAGGGTCACCGGGACAAGCTCACACTGCCACCTACCGAAACCTCTCGCGCTCACCCCTCCCGGTTTTACTTCCCTCACCCCAAAAACCCTCCCTGGGACACACGAAGCCTCCCGGAGCCCTGTTCCTGCCGCCTGCCCA
>NW_010224367.1:0-1481 GCF_000690775.1 Eurypyga helias
GTGGGGGAAGACATTGTCTGGCTTTATTGCTTTCTTAAATATGGGTGAGGTTTTGAAAACTGCATTCTTACATGATCCCAGCAATTCAACTTGATAGGATTAAAACTAGCAGCAGTTTTCTAATACAGGCTGTGCATTTCCTCTCAGTTAAAAAAAAAAACCCAAACCAAATCCAACAAACCAAAGCAACAGAAAAGTAGAGCTGCTGTGTAACAGGTCAAAAAAGAAACACGTGCAAACATTTTGACAAAGTTTTCTTTTTACCAACATTCCCTCCATCCCTATCCCACCTGACTGCTTGATTATATGATGAATGCCTCATGACTGCATATTTTTTTCTCCATTATACATGTATATGCACGTGTGCTGGGTTTAGTCAGGAAAGAGTTAACTCTCTTTACCATGACTGCTAGGAAGCTGTGTTCCTGGATGCAGAGAGCAGCACTGATAAGGCCAATGGTGTTCCTAAGCACCACATCTACACATCTTTCCAATACCTCCAGGGGAGGTGACTTACTTAACCACTTCCCTGGGCAGCCTGTTCCAAAGTATGACAAACTTTTCAGTGAAGAAATTCTTCCTAATATTGAATCTAAAGCTTCCCTGGCGCAACTTGAGGCCCTTTCCTCTTGTCCTATCACTTGTCACTTGGGAGAAGAGACCAGCACCCACCTCTCTGCAACCTCCTTTCAGGTTGTTGTAGAGAGTGATAAGGTCTCTCCTGATCCTCCTCTTCTCCAGGCTGAACAACCCCAGTTCCCCCAACCGCTCCTCACAGGACTTGTGCTCTAGACACAGTATTTCAGGTGTTCAAATCCTCACCAGTGCCAAGCACAGGGGGACAATAACTTCACTAGTCCTGCTGGCCACACTATTCCTGATATAGGCCAGGATGCCATTAGCCTTCTTGGCTGCCTGGTCACACTGCTGGCTCATATTTAGCCATCTGTCAAACAACACCCTGTGCTGGTTTTTGTCATGACAGAGTTAATTTTCTTCACAGTAGCAAGTGTGAGGCTGTTTTGGATTTAAGCTGAGAAGAGTACTGATAACACTGGTGTTTTCAGTTGTGTATATATATAAATGTAAATAGTTCTTATCTCAATTGAGTGTCTTTGTCTCTTTCCTCCGATTCTCTCCCTCTGCCTGAGGGAGCAGAGGGAGGGGGAGGTTTGTGAGAGGCTTTGTGGTATTTTATTGCTGGCTGGAGTTAAGCCACGACAGTTGTGAAAACACGTTGATTGTATCATTGTTTTTAGCACTATGGACTAGATTTGGTGTGATGCTTTAACCCTGTATTGCATTTTTAGTACACTTCAACTTTTTCCAATGCAGAGTTTAAGTCCCACTATTCAATAACTGGATTTGTATCACCATGGAAAGGTAAATACTAAGGGTAGTGCAAGAAGATTTGTTATATTTTAACACTATTTTTTCTATTAATTTTCCTCCCTCATTTTGGGGACCTTTCTCAGAAGATC
>NW_010224367.1:1516-1729 GCF_000690775.1 Eurypyga helias
GAAGTAGCATTTAAGAAGTTCAGAGGAATTAACTTGATTCTAGTAATTTTCTGATCACAATGAAGGATGGTGGACTGCAGCCAATCTTGAGACAATACAGTTCTTTTTAAAAGAAGATTTATTTCTGTATATCGAATTTAGTCAATTCTGTCTTTTTTCTTAAATTGGTTCAGAGGAAAAGGATGCAAGGCATGTGTGCTGGGTTCAGCCAGG
>NW_010224368.1:0-879 GCF_000690775.1 Eurypyga helias
GGACAGGGACACGGGGATGGGGACAAGGGGCAGGGACATGCCTGGGACAGGGGACAGGGACACAGGAGATGGGACATGGGGACACAGCTGAGGACATGGGACACGGCTGGGGACATGGGGATGGGGGACACAGCTGGGACATGGGACATGGGGTCAGCGCTGGGAACGGGACATGGGACATGGGACGTGGCTGGGGGCAGACCTGTGATCGACGGGGACACAGCTGGAGGACAGGGACATGGACATGGGGACAGGGACAGGGACACGGGGATGGGGACAAGGGGCAGGGACATGCCTGGGACAGGGGACAGGGACACAGGAGATGGGACATGGGGACACAGCTGAGGACATGGGACACGGCTGGGGACATGGGGATGGGGGACACAGCTGGGACATGGGACATGGGGTCAGAGCTGGGAACGGGACATGGGACACGGGACGTGGCTGGGGACACACCTGTGATGGGGACACGGGACATGGGACATGTGTAGGACATGGGACCAGGGGCCATGGCTGGGACATGGCTGGGATGGGGACATGGGACATGGCTGGGATGGGGACATGGGACATGGCTGGGATGGGGACATGGGACATGGCTGGGATGGGGACATGGGACATGGCTGGGATGGGGACATGGGACATGGCTGGGATGGGGACATGGGACATGGCTGGGATGGGGACATGGGACATGGCTGGGATGGGGACATGGGACATGGCTGGGATGGGGACATGGGACATGGCTGGGACATGGGGATGGGGATGGGGGACACGGCTGGGACACGGGACATGGGAACAGGGGACATGGCTGGGACATGGGACATGGCTGGGATGGGGACATGGGACATGGCTGGGACATGGGGACACGGGACATGGCTGGGA
>NW_010224369.1:0-1570 GCF_000690775.1 Eurypyga helias
ACGGGCTGACGGAGAATCTCTGCTCTGGCACCGGGAGCACCTCCTCCCCCCCTTGATGTCTGCCTTGGTGTCTCACACTCCGCTCCTCTCTGCAGCAGGTTCCCCAGCAGGTTATCTTTCCCCTCTTAAACATGTTATCCCAGATGCTACCACCATCGCTGATGGGCTTAGCCATTGCCAGGGCCGGGTCTGACTTGGAGTCAGGGAAGCTTCTAGCAACTTCTCAAAGGAGCTACCCCTGCAGTCCTTCCCCCCGCTACCAAAACCTTGCCACACACACCCAACACCCTTTGCAAAATTGGGTTTATTTGGTCAAAATTTTATTCTGGAACAGAAAATGGGAAGAAAGTTCTAACAATATTGGAACATATTGTTTTGACATTTTTGGAAGAAATCGTTTCACTTTTGCACTTTGAAACATTGTTCATTTTGATATTAAAAGTTGCTTTTGCCCTAGATTATATACTAAAAGGAGATATTTTCAAATGTCATAATTTAACCAAAGTTCATGAAAGAGGAATTATATGAGCTAAACAAAACATTTTGGCCAGCCTCAAACACTTCTTGTTTTTAATTTTCCTTCACGGAGAATTTCAAAAGTTTCAGGTTTTGTTCCAAACGAAACCAGGTTTCAAAGTCTTTCTTGGCTAAGTGGAAATTCCACCTTCCACCCTCCACTACTACTGAAAGCAATCCAAACTTCGCTAATCCTGTTTACTTGATAATCCAGTCACACTTGTAGCCGGAGCACTGCTTCCAGGCTTGAAGCTCTTGGAGCACATCCACCCACGGGGCAGGTGCTCTCTGCACCAGGCCTGGCAGCCTCAGCCCTTGGATGTCCAAACTGGGGGGTGAGTTGGAGCGAACCACAACCTCTGTTGGGCCCCCACCCTGGGTGTATGGGGCAGAGGACTCATGCCCACACGTCGTGGCCCATCACGCAGCGGGAACGTAGCTTTCTGTATATGCTGACTTTAGGACTAGGGAGTGCCAGCACTGCATATATCACCATATTAACTTACAAATACTTTTCCTTGTAGAATAACTCCCACGTACTCTAGCTGCAGGACCGACGAGCCCTTAACATAAGAATATATTTGTATAACAAGTTTGCAAAACCCAGGGATTGGCCTTTGAGTTCAATGAGCCCCCCCTGCATGTATACAATGAAATTTGGGCCAAGAGTGTGCAGCTCCCGAAGGAATAGCTCGTGATGGATAGACTGAAATAGCATTCTGCTCTTTCCAAACTGTAATTTGCGATTACTGACCTCTGCCTGCTATAATCTTAAATATGGCCTACCACATCCACGCACTTAAGTAATGGAAGGTACACAGGGAGGAGAGTTAACGATGGAGATCTAATGGCATTGTACGACCAGCTCTGCAGATCATTCTACCTCCAACCTGCCCTAAGAGGAGCAGTATGACTTTAAAACACCCTGAATTAGACTGGGCTTAACAGTCCCCTGCCTTCATGCTCCGAGTACTTGCCCAAAGGCCAATCGCCACTCCTTTCAGCAAGTCTGCTGGTTCAGCCCGTCACCATTCAGTGCCAGCAAAGGCAGCAG
>NW_010224369.1:1601-24896 GCF_000690775.1 Eurypyga helias
ATAACGTGCAATTCTTTACTTTTGGAGTTGGAGTAGAAGGAGTAAACAGCTCCCCTGAGGAATTCGTCTGGCAGACGTGAATGGTCAGCATTTCTTGGCACTCTGCTCCTTTCTGAAATTCAGGTTCAGCTCCCGGAATTCATTTAATTCATGGGCAGGGTCAGGACATGGGGTGCAAAACACAGGTATTTCAGCCAGTGGCATTGCTTTGAGGCACGGTGTATTCATCTGTCCTCTGGTTTTGTTCATGCTACGCACAGGTACATTCACTCACTCTCTCCCGTATTTCCCCACCTTATTTTTGTCTCTCCTTTTGCTTTGGTGAGACTTCTCCCCTGCCACATCTTTGCCCCCATCCCCGTCACTCACCTTCTGCTTCCCGAGGGCTCCAGTGCCCTGAAGGATCGCAGGGCATCGGGGAAGAGGCGCTGAAGGCGTATTGCACCAGGACTCTTCCTTCCGCACACAGATCACATGCTGATCCCACTTCTCTAGGAAGCCAGGAAAACAGGAAAACACACCAACTTAGTAACAGCTGAATGAGCTGCTTATTCAACTATATTAAAAGCAATAAGACTTAGAATTCCGTTCCACTTAACCCTCTTTTCTCACAGCACTGACAAGAGTGTTTTCTGACGCTGTCCTTCTGCAGGTTTGGGCTAATGGCCTGCGCAGACGACATCCGTGAGCCCGCCACCCAACACAAAATGACAGACACCTCTGAACTCACGCTCAGCTATGCCCCCCCTGCCCCCGCACTACACCTGGGTGAAACAAAAGAAAATACATGTTTCTTGGTAGTTAGAGCAGAGAAACCAGACTCTGGAGATTTCAGATCTATTTCTGCTCCCACCATAGATTTATTGCTTGGACTTGTAATATCTTCAAGACTGTGAAGGCCTTGGGCTTGCTGGTTATTAGGAGAAGGTAAAGTCCCAGGCTCTAAGAACATCAGACAGAGCTGCTCTGCGAAGCACAGCTTTGCTAAGGATGCATGGTGTTTTTGGGGGTGTATCATCACCAGATCATCACAAGCCTGGAAAAGGGGTGGGTTATGACCGTACAGAAAAGAACATGCCCTGAATCCTTTTGCAGGGGAAACTGGATTTGGTACCAGGCAGCTCTGGCACCAGCGGATGGCACGTTCTGAACTGGAACATCTTACGGGCTCCATGCCATCGGATGGCATGACATGGCATCAACAAAGGCACTTCTCTGCCCAACGCCAACATGACTTCACCTACACAGTCCGTCTAATACCAGCGACTGTCCACGAAGGACTGTGAGCAGGAGCAGTTGAAGAGGAAAACCCAGTTAAACACTGATTCACAAATATTTTTGTTAATACATTCACAAGATCAGAGTTTAAGCTGATGTAGACTGGTCTAACTCTACCATCTTCCATAACATTAGGCCGATTCATATCAGCTGAGAATGAAACTCACACAGTTCATACCGACATTCCTTGGGGTCACAGTATTTGGAACCCTGTATGACCCAGAATTTGTAGTTATTCATCCCAGTAAGTTTCTTATTATTCAGAATTCATTGTTGTGCTTTAAGGAACACTGCCCACTCAAAATTAATGGAAGAAATTAATGATCTTAATGATTAAATGCACCTAGGAAAGGACAGAAGTTTTAGGCAAACAATTTGCTCACAGCACACAGTGCACTCTCTAAAGTACCCAAGTATGTAAGGATTGAGTCATCAATTATTACAATCAGCCATGCAAATTTTAACCACCTTCCGTTGCACCACTTATTTCAGCACTGCTTTGCGAAGGGCACTGTGATCCTCAGGCAGAAGTTATTTTGGATCCTCAGCAAGGACACTGGGACTGTAAGGTTACTCTCCCAGTCCTCCCAGGCTGTGCGCTCTCTTTTCCCTTTGGCGTTAGGGACAGTACACGCTCAGCTGCTCCACAGCTTAGCATCTCCTGTTTTTGACAGGGATCTATTTGAAAGTCAACTTTCTGTTGGCTTAATTAGGCAGATGCAGAGATTGTCAAGAGGGGGCTTGGACTGGAATCAGTGGTAAAACTCGTGTCCATTTGAATATGGCCCGCAGCCACCCCTACACAAGGAGACGGTGAAGGATTGAACTCGCAGACAGCGCAGAAAGGGATGCACCTGCTGGAAACATCTGAAGAATGAATTGTGGCACTGGGGTAGAATAGAGAAGAGGGAGGAGAAGGTGTCCTCTTCCCTGCACAATCTGTAATGCTGGTAATGATCAAATCTGGGCATGTTGCAAATAACTTCTCTCTCTGTCTCACTTCACCCGCCTGCATTATTGGCATGACACTGCCTCCTATTCCATTCCTCAGCTGTCTTTTTAGCAGTGGTTTCAGTGTCTAACTCAGCTTGCCTAAATAATATATGCCAAAAAAAAAATCAAGAATAAAAGGTACTGAGAAATCAAACCATAGAATTATTATTGTGCAGTTGTTTTTCAGACAGATCCACCAACAGGCAGGACAGAAGTCCCTGCAATAATAATCTTTCAGTTTCTCTACAAAGAGACTCCTGCATTAGCGCTTGGTCCTGGATGAGGACAGAGCTTTGAAAGCCAACTTTCCACAATTAGGACTGCTTTTTACTCAAATTAGCAGCTATACAATTTCATCACAGGCTGCCATGGTGGAAAAAACTGTAGGCTTATGGACAAACATTTCCTTTTACCAGCAAGGACTTGGAGGTAAGAGAAATCACAAGGAGCATCATGTGGGAAAGGCTATGAGCAAACTTTCTCTTTTTACTTTTCCAATTTGGGAGCCAAACTCAACCCTGATGTAACTCCACTGCCTGAAAGGAGTTACACAGGGGATGACTCCTGGGTTAAAGATTTTGGTCTGCAGACTCTTGCCCTGAAATTCTACAAACAGCCATGAATGTCAAAACTAATTATGGAATTGCATTTACAGGCTTATGAAAATCTAAGCCAGATCCTTACACCTTCTGCAGCCACTGACATCAAGACAAAAAGAGGGTAAAAACACTATTAATTAGGAACGATAGCATATCTGACACCTTATACACTTGTGCACATGACTCCCCAAAGTGCAGGGTAATGGAAAATCTAGACTCCTCTGTTTTCTAATAAGCCAAGTACTGGGGAAATTCCAGCTTATGAAGCTCAGAGCACAGGAGGAATTCATTCCTACAGCATGATATTTCAGTGAAGTGGATTCAAAATCGTAACATTACTAGTGAAAAACAGACAATTCTCTTCAGGGCCAGCACCAGCAGACAACCCAAAACCAGTAAAAATCTATCATTCCTTTCAGTAAAGAGTGCCTGTTTTCAGACTAAATTGTATCTGCTTACTTGAAATTCAGAACTGGTGCTCTCCCCTCCAAAACACCGCAACTTTCGAGCGAGGTTTAAGCAAGCAATTATCAAGCCCAGCCATCTAGATCTGGGACACCATACTGACCAAAATATTTGCCTGCTAAGAATGAGATAGCATCAGATTCATGGAAATTAATGCAGTCACCTCAATGAAAACTTGGAAGAGCAGATGCATTCAAAGTTTTCTGTCCAAGCAGAATTTGCTGCAGAGCCCTATTACAATAACTGTTTACATCCTGCCTATGCATATCAAGCAGGAGGCGCATGAATGGATGCTTAGCGACGGCAGATGAACACATCTAATAGATGCAGTCAGGAAATGAATAGAGTTTTCTTTTTCTCACTTGTTTTCACTTGTTTTGTTGGTTCCATTATTATTTTATTATTACATGTACATGCGACATTTATTGTGTCTTTTTTTAATGGGAAGACGGAGAACGGTAAGTTGTGTAGTAGCTACAAGAAGAAATGCTGGTTGTCGCTATATTTGATTATTAGGGATGTTTAGAAGCTCAACCATCTGCTGATGTTTAGGGCCAAACACACATTGGCAAATTTATATGCAGGTAAATGACTAGAGTAATATAGCTGGCATCAGCTGAACAGACTGAGCAGGTAAGGAGGGTCTGTCAGAAGATTTTACTTCTGTAAACAGCTCCTGTAGCTACTCTTGTCAAGGTGTGAGGACACAGGATAGCCAACCCCAGCTTTACAGGAATTATGAGCTAGCATTACCCTCTGCCCCCAAATCCACATCATTAATCATGTAATTCCTAGAGCTGAGGCCCTAAGAGAAAACAGCTAATACTGTGGCACCTGTGACAAAGTTCCATCTAAGCAGGGAAAAGGCCTTCACTTCTACATTTCATCCCCCTTCCGCCGCAGACCCGTCAGAACCTCACCCACAGCTACAGACAGCCCAGTGTTACATTTTTAAAGATAGGGCTAATTTTCCCTTCCTGACTTCCATTAAGCCGAGGTCACTGCCCATGCACAGCTCTAAAGAATAAAAGACACATGAAAGGAACTTGAGTCACCCTGAGTGCGCTTACAGTACCATTGTAATTTGGATCAGGAGCGAGTTTTTGAAGTGAAACTCTTCACCTTCCGCACGTACAGCGCTTGGAGCGGTCTTGGAGCACGGAAGCTGGACCCATTTTTGCCTGAAACCAGAGTGGAGATGTGCTCCAGGACCACACCTGACGTGCTCCAACTGCTGATCCCATGGGGCCAGGCTAGAGCTAGGCTGAAATGACCCCCCCCAGAACCCCTGCAGTGTTGACGTCAGGTCTTCATTAACAACTGTTTTACGCTAGAGATCTACTTATATTGGGCCACAATACTTGCTAATGTAGCCAGAGCCATTCATCCTTTTAAGGCCCTTTTACACTGTCAAAACAGCACGGAAGGGGCCTCTGTGCATTAGAAGCCAGGCCCAAGGCACTCAGCAGTTGAGTATCAGTCTTCTGTTTTTTACATGAATAGTCCCATTGAAGTGAATGAGTTTATTCATTCAAGTGAGGCAAGTAAAATTTGGGCCATGGTGTGTGCTTTGTGTAAAAATATCTGCAAAGATTTACAGTATTCCCACACACAGATAAGATTATACTTGGCCAATTTTACCTCCTACTTGTCTTGCACAGTGACCCAATTTTACAAATTGATGCAGGCATGTATCTCAGACCGAGCGGTGCTGGACACGTCACTCCTGGAAGTTCAGCACGTGAGCTTCTCCAGTATTAGTCACTACAATACTACTGTCATCCTTGTTTTGATTAATACATCAGAAATTTGGGCATGCTTTAGCCAGGATCATTTATATATTTCAGTGACATTTTTAAATGGTCACAGCAACATTTCTGTTTCTGTCAGTGTTGGGAAACTCATTTTAACAAAGAATTGGACTCAATGTATTTGAGGCTGTCTCCTTAAATCTCTCCAGTAATACTGAGCACATAGATTGGAAAACCCAAAGGACTTTTTTTTTTTCCTGGAAAATCACTATTTATTTAACATATGATAACTTTGTTATGAAATTTTAGATGTAGCAGGCTATCCACTGTATGTTATTTAAGAAGCAACTAACTAGGGGTTATTAAGAACATATTGATTGAGTTATAAGAAATATGTAATAAAGACATATTTGGTTACATAACAATTAACTCTGCATCAATGTGTTTTAAGATGCAGATGGAATTTATTTAACACATAATAAGTATCTTCTGAAATCTAAATTAAATTGGAGAAACTTAATTTGCCTAAAAATTATTACGGGCTAAAAAATTCTGAATTAATTTGCAGAACTTCACATAAGTCCTTTTCACATGTCGGGAATAAAAGGATTCGGTTGCAAAACTGCAATTAAAGCAAACCCTGTTCAGAGCACAAGACCTCTCTTTATCAACTCCTAATACGATCTGATTGCCTTTCCCATATTAACCTGCACTAAAGGTGGAAAATCTCTGAGCAGAAGATAGCAGCTACCTGCCTACTCCAATAAAGCGCGAGCTGGCCACCGAAACGGCCGCGTGTCCTCGCAGTGCGGGGAGTTTCATCCCTGAGGGAGGCAGTGGCTGTCAAGGTGCTCTCACTGAACACAGCAGCAGTGCTGAGACAGCTCTTTGGGTGCTAATATGCTTGTAAATTTGGCCTCCTGGGATACGTGCTGCAACAGTCCTGAAGGACGCTCCAAGTTTGTTCTCCATAAAATAACAAAGCAAGAACTGGAGAAGAAATGTAAACAGGGAAGGTCAGTTAACGGTAATGCGAGAAGGTCGATCGTTTAGGAAGTTCTCTGCTAGGACTCCCACAGCTCCTGCAGCCCGGCCGAGTGCTGTGTAAGAGTACTTAGATGAAGTACCCAGTTGCTCAGGTCACCCCGGGGTACGAGTTGTTCCGGCTCTGAACCACAACGTGGTGCAACTCTTGTCCAGCGCCCTGCACTCATTCGATTTTCACTGGTACCAGGTAGCTGCATGTCTATCAGACACACGCACCCTGACCTACACGCTCCACTGAGGGTGCAGCAAGATGACACTTACTCAGGGTTTCAGGTCTTTGACTCTGCCTTGCTCAGCTCCCACCTCACACCTGCAGCTCAGGGAAGGAGGCAGCATGCTTCCCTCTCCCCAGCCCTGTCACCTCCGTGCCCTGTGGGACTCCTCTGCCCACGAGCTCTGTGCGATCACGGGAGCAGAGACAAGATTCACCTCATCCGTGCAAAACAAACATGCAAGAGGAGTAGGGGGTATGTGCAGGCAGAGATGAAACCCACAGGTATTTGTGGGGAGTGATAACAACAGGAATCACAGGGCCAGAATCGTCCATTGAAAATTCCTCCCATAACATATGGAAAAAGATTTGCCCTTTACATGGCAAATCAATGGCCCTCAGCCGAGTGCTACAGGCTGAGAAAAGAAGAGCAGAAAACAGATCAATAACCTCCTCACTATGAACCAATTTAGGAAAGAGCCTTAACCCAGACTGAGCGCAGCACACGATAAAGCTGCGCCGCTGGAGTGGGGCCCTGGGTTGTGCCCATTTCTCCCCCCTCCATCCAACTCGGGGCAAGAGTACAGAGCAGTGCGAGATCACCTTTCAAAGAAGTGGCCATCGATGGGCGGAAACCATTCCAGGGTGACTGAGGTGGAGGTCCGAGCGACAATCTGGGGGGCAATTGCGATAGGAGCTGGCTTCTTCACGGGCTGCCAGCTCTGATAGACGAGGTCCAGGTAGCAGTGCATCCTGGCCACTTGGTTGGGCGTGAAGGAGTCGGTGCAGTCATCGTCTGAAATCAAAACAGAAGCCACATGAACCACGCGGGAGATAAGGCGGGAGCGAGAGAGTGAATTACAACCTGGGGAACGGCAGCTTCCTGCAAGGGCCCGGATGGATTCTCGCAGCACTCAGAAGGTAACGAATGGCCTGTGAACAAATTAGTGCAGTCATCACTTGGGAAGGGAGGTGAAAGGAAACAAAAGGTAAAAAGATAACAAAAATACATCAATAAACGTTCTCTCCCTCTGGGCTGGGATACCTATGGAGCACGCAGAGATCATCCCAAGACGAGGCAGAGACACGTGAAGGTGAGGAAACAGAAAGCCTCAGTGCAGCACCTTCTGGTCAGAATTGGGGCTACCAGTGGACCTCTGGGCTTAAAAGAATTTCATGTCTAAAAGAATGTCCCTGAGAGAGGATAAAAGGGCAAAGGACAGCTAGTGTTAGGATAAAGAGATTCATGCAAATTGTGTGCACAGACTTTGACAGCTTTCTTAGCTTAAAAGCACACAGAATTTTAAAATACATAGTTTTTTTTAAGTTCTTAAATTTTCTAATGAAGAAATAAAATATGTTCTGAAAGATCAATTTTTCAAAAATTACACACTGATTAAAAATGTAAAATTTTGGTGCAGTAAAATACCTTTATTTCTATTAAAACCTCCCCATTACCATTACGATTCTTACCCCTTTCTGAACTCCTCATAAACATTTTTGGTCTTTCAAATTTCTTCTTCATTCAAAATGAAGAAATCATTTTGCTGGATAATTTCCCATAAATATCCATTTCTCATTTCATCTGTTTTCCCCAAACATGATTTGGCAAGAAGAACACATCTAGTGCCCTCTGAACACCACACAACTTCACAACTACAATGCCCCGGAGAAGGAGAAAATTACTATTTCTCTGTCTTGCGGATCACAGAAGGAATAAATACGTTGTGCAAAGTCACCCAGGAAAGCTATGCTGAACAACTTCTTGCTAGCACTTGAACCATTTTTCTGGTTCTCTTGCCATCAGATGGAAAGCTCTTGAAATCACAGAGCGTTTCCCATGTGCCTGCCGAGCTCCCAGCCCAGTAACGCTCAGTCCCAGATGGGACCTCTGCATGCTGCCGTGATACAAACAACGACGACAGCTTTGCACAGGCCAAGGAATACACTTTTCTGGGAAGATGCAGGTCGCTGGAGGCTCTTCAGGGACTTGCTTGTGTACATGTAAGTTGGCAGCTGAATATTGTAATAGCCTCACTAGATGCTCCGACGTCTTCAAGTCTGTGCCCTGTGGAACTCAAGAGGAACCAAAAAATATGAATTTGTTCTAACGGGAAGTGTGAATTTGCTGGCTAATTTAAAACCTTTCTGCATCTTCCCAGAGATGCAAGCGAAAGGCGGCAGCTTCAGTTGGGATCCTGCTCAAACTGCAGCCCCAAACACAGTCCTACCACAGTAAGGACATGTCAGTTCACATGTTCTCCTCTGTCTCTCCTAATTCCACTGGGCAGTGAACCATTCCTCATCAAACATGCACAGCAGACAGACGGAAACCACCAGCTTGAAACTATCTACAAATCCCTGTGGGTATGCAAAAAGCTGCTTTCATATGACATCTCTGGATTTCCTCAATAATTGTCGATGGTCTATCCCTGAGCATGCTATAAAAGCCATAAATATTCCTCACGGAAGCCCAGAAGGAGACAAAGACCCTTAATAGCCATCATAAAGGAACAATAAAATACATATAGGACAAAGCAGTGAGACAATGGCACAGGAGAAAGATGACCTGCATTCTCAGTCCGTTTAAACATCAGCACAGGCTGTGTCCCCGGGGTGGGGAAGGGAAGAGAGGTGAGGGAGAAAGGTATTTCACTTGATCGCTTGGTTTCAAGAAAGGTTCAAGATCCTCAGATAAAGTAATAACTAGAGAAATTCAAGAGATTTAGCCAGATGGTTATTCCAACAGAATACAGAAGCACAATTCCTGCTATCTAAAAGACTAACTTATCTTTTCATTCAGGAACACCACAGCTATTTGGCCTTGTAAAATAATCTACAAGTCCAATTTCTCATACCTTTCAATCTTCTGGACATTGTAACTTAAGGTTTCAGGGAAAGAAAAGTTACCCTTTAAGTCAGTGCTGTCCGACAGAGCTGGGGGTAACTGGGCAGACGGATGTTAGAGACAGACAAACACAATATGATGAAGCTGTATACAAACAGCAAAACAGAAGGGAAAGAAAGGCAACGTTTAGAGCTGCATGACCTCAACCTAGATGTTTCAAAGGTATTTCTCCAGCAATTTGATATCCTGATATGTTTTTATTCCACTGGCAAGAACAGAAAAGCAAACAGATTCATGCATGAGCTCTAGAGATGCCTATCACATCGTTTCACTTAATTTTTCAAGAAAAAAAAAAGGTTTCTGCTCAGAATACCAGCACATATTGAGCTCCCTGTAGCAGATATGTATCTCTGTGGTCTGCCTCGTTGTCTCATCTCTCGAGAGAATTGGCAAGGCAAGTTCTCTGTGGAAGACTCAGCATTTTGAAACACGTCTGCACTACCTCTTGTCACACACACAGAAGCAGATTTGGTGGAGGAATATTGTCCTCTGAAGTGGCACTGGCTTATTTGTGTGATGTTACCAGGAGGCTGTATCAGGCAATAATGATTTCTGCCCTTCCGCATGCACAAAAGCGCACAGCACGTTGAGGAGCTGACTCCGTGTGTGTACACTTGTCCCTGAAAACCCCCTCTAAACAAATAGAAAAATAAAGAGAAAACTAAGCATCACTTCAAACCCCAAAGGGCATAAAAGCATTTCTGTTATAAATCATTCCAATCTGTGCCCCAGATGACATTAAACACTTTGCTTCTCTACAGTTTTATTACGGAATAAGCAGCCCTGCGACCTTTTGAGTGGGCAACGTGTGTTTTTGCCTGGAGTATAAAGGTGCCCTTCAGTAGCTGGAAGTATATTGGTCACCTTTAAAATGTTATTGATGCTGTCAGCTCGGTGTCACAGACCTTCACCACAGCTACACCCTGTGACCCAAAATAAGGAGAAACACGAGCCAAGGTACCCCCTGTTCTTTCTGGGAAATAACAGGGGATCCTTCAACTCCCCTTGAACTTCCAGGGGTGCAGCAAGGACCACACCTCACACTCAGCTGATGGGCAAGGATCACAGGAGCTCGTGCCCTCTTTTTCTTATGCTCTGTTGGTAGGAGTGCCACGACCTGGCTTTCCTGAGCAAGACAGCTATGCCTACAGCAGCCCAGAGCTGTAACTACAGCATCAGGCTTCTGCTTAAGCAGCTTATTCCTCTTGGAGGGAAGGTTTTACCACACTGATATGGAGCTTTTGTAGTTGCACTCCCAGCACACAGGTAATCTTTGACAGGAAGAGCAATCCTGATCCAGGTGCTGTCCTGGTATTCACACTCTGATGACGAAACTCAGATGTGAGAGATTGTAGATGAATGACAGGGACTCCAAATCAAACACCAAACATGGTATTTGAACAGGCGTACGGAGGCGTGAGCTGTGTTTTATTAGATGCCTACCTATCACAGGTTCATTACACAGCATTGGTGGTATCAGTGTTCATCTGACATTCAGTATGTCCTTGAGGGAGGGTAAACAATCTCTGAATTTTTCAAAGAAGACCTCATAGATCAGACATCTAGATCCCATGAAAATAGGGTGTCAAATTTACTGCAGAGCCTTTGGAAGCTGTTTTCTTAATGCTTATCTCATTTCTTCCCTCTCCCAAACCTTCTGCCTGGTCATCACATGAAACTACTTAAAGCTGGGGAGAACTGGGAAAAAAGAACAGGGGAGCTGGAAGGGATTCCTGAGGCCATCAAGTTCCTCATGAAATCCAGTTCTAGACCAATGGACACTCCTGTCAGCATAAAGCCCGACATGAAATGGGCTGTCGAAACCAGAGGTAATACTGCTGCTCTTTGCTCCCACCCAGCCACCGACAGCAGCAGCAACCCAAGGAAGCCCAAGTACCTGCGTAGCTCATGAAGTTACTGAACGGCGTGTTTACGAAACTGTGAAAACCACATGTGTCGTTGCCAGGTCCAGGATCCCCACACAGCTTGTGCTTAGGAGCAGGGTTGGTGTCACTGCAGAGGTCCCCGGTCTCGAAGGAGGGCTCAGTTTCCATGCACGGATCGCTGCAGGAGAGGATCTCGGAGATTCCCCGGAAGACGTGATAGAGCCCCAGGCTGTGCCCAATTTCATGGATCATTGTGTGTGTATGGCCAGGGATTCCATAGAAGGAAGGATTCAGCACAATGCCACCTGCAAGGGGAAAAGAGCAGAGCTTCGTTTGCTTTGTCTGTCACGAAACAGCAAGGGAAAGGAAGATAATCCTAAGGGCAAATCCACTAGCAGTTCATCGGAACCTCTACAGCACAGACAGCTTTTTGCACCACCACACACACGGCCTGCTCAGAGAAACTGCACAGCAAAGTTTGATCGCAGTCTTAACCTAGGGCTCTAAGGGTGAGGAATCACGGGACAACGTGTCCTAAACCAAACACGGTGACAATTGGTCTCTCTGCTGAATATGGTCAGTCTAGTTGGCTTGTTAACTCAAAGAAAGATCCGACACGCAAGTACCTCATACTGCGTAATTTCAAACCATTTAGTGTGCTGAAATGGCATGGTTCTGCCCAGGTAAGTGTAAGTGATGCATGTGATACCAGAATTTGATACCATTTCAAACAACACATACCCAGAGCACTCCGCGCATTATTCCATGGAGGGAAGACATAGTATTAGCCCATTAACTTCTGAAACACCCTAAAAATCACAGTAGGCCGCAACAATATTTGCAAGCTAATAGCTGAAGAAAAAAACCAGAATACACCCAGGGCTGGAACAGTTTTTGCGGGGTGTGCTCTGACCATATAGACAGCTTTGAAGTAACTGTGGGAAACACGATCGTCCATGCACTCACACAAGCCTAGTTTGACCTGAACTGCACAGTCCAGTCATGAATATGCATAAGGCTAATGTGTCAAAAAACATGAAATCCTGGAATGTGATAATCCTAAAAGAACTGCGTGCTTGTTAAAAGTGTGCAAAGAAAACCAATGGTGATTTTTTTGTTGTATGAATTATGGGATGTGTAGATAAGGAAATAGTAAATTAGTGAGGCTTTACAGTACATTGAATTAATCATGAGAATAACATTTTTAGCTCAGCTAGATGTACCTTTGGATTTATGATATACTTCATATTTTCTTTATTTAGCTTATTGACCTCAACTTTTCCAAGGTTTTTATTTAAAACTGTTTGTGTATATTGCCAACCATGAGAACAGGAGTCTGCTTTGTAAAAGTTAGAGTGGAAAAATAAATCTTGGATATGGTACACTAATAATTTAGTGACAATGAGGAGAGAAATGGTTTTGGCAGAAGGAACTTTATCAGTGACTGCAGCACAGGAAAGATGAGATCACTGCGTTCTGACGCACCATAGAGTCCTCCTTCTCATCTGCCTGGAGACTTGGTTGCAATAACCATGGAATTAGGAGCAAATAAGACCAAGAAGGTCTTAAGAAGTCATCTAAATTCCAGTCTCAAACACACAGGAGCAATTAGGTCTATACATCCCTCACACATATTGGCCTAATGTCTCTTTACAACCTCTGATGACATTAGTGCCCCAGCAATCAATTTCAGCACTCAGTATCCTTATGGCTGCAAGGATTTAACTCACATCTAATCTGAATTGATTTTTTGGCAATTTAAGTTCATGACTTCAGGTCCTGCCTCACACGGATACGAAGAACAGAAGATTCTCCTCCCCTTTCATCAACTTTTATGAGATTGTCATCATCCTCACTTCAGGCTCTTTTCCTTCCGTCTGAATAACTGTAATACATTCAACCTTTTCTGCAGCTCAATCCTTTTTCTAGACCTCCCTGACTGTTGGTCTTTGGTTTTCCCAGTTGTCTCACGTTTTCCTTCAAGTAGAGTGTCCACACGTGTAGAGTGTTCCAGCTGAAATTTTATCAGTGCTGAAGAGAGAGGAAGCACCACTTTGGATGTGTGGCAAGGACACATGCATACACAGAAATAGAGAACAGGCTTCCCCTTTGTGCATGGGCACATGCGACTCCACGCGCGCAGTGGAGAGAAGTCACGTGGGCGTGTACAAATACACATACAGTATTAAAAAAAATGAACTGAAAATTTGAACATAGGCATAAAAGAGTGAATAAAATCAATCACATTGAGCATCATGCCTATTATGCCACATGCGGCATCTGCACATCCTTTACACAGCACTGAACCGGTCCTTATGCTAGTTCTGCGCATCCCAATTAATTGTATGTTGACCTATCAGTACGCAGCCACTGCAATCCCCACGTCCCTCGTATCCCTCTCTCCCCCTTCATGCAGTACATGCTTTGATGCCTCCAGTGCTTGGGCTCTACCCAGGTCGAGCCATTTACACCCAGGCAGTACCCTCATACACTGTTTTGTGGGGGTCTCTTTCCCAAACACAACTCCAGAGTTTGTTTTCCAATTGCAGGAGCATTGGTGAAATTCCCCATCAGGATGTGGGTAAATGGTTCTGGCATTGGACAGCCCTGAGGCAGCTGGGGAGGGAGATTTTATTTTTGCCTTTGTTGAAAATTTCTATTTTTCACAGCTGTCAAGAATCTAAATCAATTGCAGTTTTACAGAAAAGATAAACTCCCTCACCCAGACAATCTCTATCCCAGCCTTTAGATCTGCACCACAGGACATATTTCATATTTTTTATTAAGTACATATTGGATTTATAGAAGAGAGTAAAAAAGATTAAAGATGAATTCTTACAGACCAAGCACAGGGCTGGGAGGGCTATTATGACAGGAAATTATGACCATTATTTATTTATTTTTACTTTTTTTCCACTGCAAATCAACTTTAAACTGTTGTCTAATGTCTTTTTTTCTTGTGAGATCCTTTTTTGGTCAATGAATTCTGTCAATACACTGTAGGAGCTGAATTTAAATTGTTTTGCTCAGGCATGATGTTGACAATTAGCTTAACGAAGTGACAGAAGAACTCATCAGGGCTTTGGGCAAGCCCCAGCCCTCTTGCAGAAGGTTCTCCTTGGCGCTCTGGAGCTCTCCCCTTGTTCTCTGATCCCTCCCATGGCAACACCAAGGGAAGCTGTGAAAATACTCATTTAAGGCAGGATCAGCTATATTGCAGCCTTATTTCCCTCCAGCGGTGGCATTAGGGCTAATGTTTCCCACCAGCGACCAACACTGTTGCCCGAACAGAGTTACAGTGGGGCTGGTGCAGGAGTGGGGGTTGTGGCATTACAAAGTGATAGAAGTCAGAGCAGCTTGGGTGCTGGCTGAGGTTAATAGCTTAGTTTTTGTCAGAAGATGTTGCCATGGGGAACGTTCACTGGCAGGCGTTCACAGCATCTTCTGTTTGGGTGCTCCCAGCAGGAGCCCATAGAGCTGGGGCTGGAGGCATGTCAGAGTGGAAGTGGCTTCACTTCCAGCCCAACTTGGCAGGAGACTGGATGTGTGCCAGTGCTGGTCCTTGGGAAGGGAAGTTTGCTCAGAGCAGCTGCAGAGCTGTCTGTCGCAATACAACATTTACTAACTGATGTAGGGCAGCCAGATCCAACTCCTTGGTCTGACCATGGAGCTTCTCTCAGCTATGGAAACTGGTAACTCTAAAGAAATGCTAACTTCTAGGTTTTGAGGTATTTCTGAACTTAGGAAAACCTGCCTACCCGATGGCTTGGGCTGTAGTTCGGCACTTACAGTATGCTTTAGGATAAACACCGTACTTGCTTGCCTTGCTTGTCTAGGTTTTATGTTTGCCACATCTTTTTTGTTTTGCTCAGCGTGGGGTTGTGTAATATAAAAACTGCCTGAAACAGCCTTTCACAGAGACAGAACTTGGCGGAAACTGGACTTCACTTCCAGCCTGTGAAGATCTGGACAGTCTGGAGAAATACCTGGAAAACTCATGAGAATCCCTGCTCTTTTGAGATGACCAGATCAGGTTTGCAGCCCTGGGGAGGTTGGAGCAGTTAAGAGAAGCACATACACAGTCAGTATCTTCCAAATCTTTTGAGGTTCATCTGACATTTTGCAAGGAACACAGGTCCAGGGGCACTGCAGGTGTCAGGGCAATGAGTCATTTGGATGTCTGGGTTCCAGCAGCCACAGTCAGTGACCCAGTTAGGAAACATGCAGGGCTTTCTGCAGGGTAGTGAACATCCCGTTCCACTCAAATGAACGTTAGCGATACAATCTCTCAGCAGTTCCCTCTTTTGCACATTGGTAGAGAAAACTAGGAACAAATGTTAACTATAGGCTGTGAGGACAATTAATTGAACACTAAGTAATGAGCTAAGGATCAGAATGTAACAGGCTAAGGCTAAAAATTCACTTCTGTCTAGCATCCCCCACCTATCCCCCCCACTGTTCTTTGCAAAGTGCTCCCATGGAGTGAATGCCCTGCAAAGTAGCTTCACTTAAAAGGTGAAATACTTTCAGCTTGACATCATCTACAAATACCATAATATGCTTTGGGTTTATAACCTAATATTTTCCTGGTTGTGAGCCAGTATCTGGGAATCGTGAAATACTTTTTTTCCCCTGACTATATATTAGAGGAATGATAAGGAATCAGAACAGAGCTAAACGCATATTTGTCTTTCCTTCTTAGTGCCTCGAAAGAATGCTTTACAAAGAAGAAACATCTTTATCACTCACCTAGATGCATCAAGGCTTCCTTGTCCCAGGGCCAAGTTGCCACTCCAGCCAGCTCCTCCTCAGAGGAATTGGCAAAGAAGATGTTGAGGTGTGTGGATCCATCCAGTTTGAGTATGTTCTTCAGTTCATTGACATCTAAGTATGCTCTGTAGGAAAAGAAAGGCATTTGTTTTTCTAAAGGTGACACAAAAAGCAACAAAGTATTGAAGAAGTGCTGCAATCCAGGCAAAGATCTTATAATATCCTGCGTATCAGTCACCTGAAGTACTTCAATAACCCATTCCCAAACTTCAATTACTTTGCATTCATATAGTGAACCTCATCTAAGGACTTCAGGCCATTGATTAACTATGGCCACAAAATCCAAGGTAAATACATAAACCTGTCCACATTGCTAAGATAAGTACAGGAATCTATTTATTATGAATGTAATTAACCATGTATTATGGTCAGTAAATCTTTTTATATCTCAGCAGTTACCTTGCACATTACCTCTAAGCTGTTTATTACTTTTACCTCTAATTTTCCTTCACCGTAACAACTTTCACATCTGGCGCAACAACTGACACCGGCTCTTGAAGTTACTCCTTCAGCACCAGTGGCAGTCACTTCGGCGGAGTTGCATGTGGTCTAACCCCGACAGATGATGGCTGTTTGGGACTTGTTATTTCCAGCAAGCAAAGTTGTGCCAAAAGATCTCGCAAGAGATCTCCATAGGAGTGGCACCATACCATGACATAAATTCCTAAGGCTCCTTAAGGTGAGCAGCATTTCTTCTTAGACTTTGGGATGTCTGGAGGCTACAGATCAATCTGCTGGCAGGCAGGCAAAATCAATCCCTGAAGCTTGATGACCACTGGAGGTAGCACTCCTTTGAAGGAGTAGACTGTCAACACTGGAATGCAGGAGAAGCTACTTGCCAAAGCATGTAACATGGTGCTTTCAGTGGCACCGTGATGTTCTAACTCAGCGTAAAGCTGGAGAACGTGAAACATAAGAGTAAAATCATTGCTTCTCCGTCTCCAGCTCACCTTGTCTGTTTATATTAGGTGACGTGCTAACACAGAACCTACAAGGATGAGTTGTACTATCTTCACTGGATAGGTGGAAACAACAGAAAGAGAGACCACACTGAGTCAAGCATGGCTGACGAACTTGTAAAGAAAGGACACCATGATGGTCTTCAGCAGGTTGATTCCTGCTTCCTGAAGTCTCTCTTCCCATATGTATATGGTGTGTATAGGGCTCATGTAGCTCTCACAAACCAAACGCACTCACATTCAGCGCGTAGGGTTCCTTGCATACTTTGCAAGGCTATCGTTCCCAGAAGGGTGAAGAAAAAATAAGGGAGTTGGCTCAGTACCAAGATCTTTCTGTCCTTCCCTGGAGGACTCCCCAATGGAAAACACATTCATATTTCCACAATAGCTTCCCCTGCCACTTGCTGAAGTCATTGCCTCAAAAATAGTACATGGCTGGGTGTCCCCAGGCCCTCGCTGACTCACGGAGGAAGACGTGCTCTTTGGGGACACCAGTGGAAGGGTATGTTTCCATTCCATACAGTGTTTATCTTCCAATCAAATGTGGATGACATCCTGAAGGACAGGTCAGCACTGTGACCCTTTACACATTTCTCATCTCTCCACTGTTCCCAACACATCTATGGAAAATACACAGAACTTTCCCTTAGCTCCTCAAGCTTGCTCTGCATGTGTCTGCAAGATGCTCCGAGGTTGTGCGTAACCTATTTCCAGGATCTTCTTTGTGCTTTGAAAACATCTTTTCCAAACACAGGGTCATTCTTATACACGTCCAGCAGCAATAGTTTGAAATTACGTATGAGAGCTAACATGGATTTCCAGATGAAAGCATAAGCACATCGGGGGAATATGTGATGGAGGATGTGTGCATGTGAAGGGGTGGTGTGTGTCTGCATGTATGGCATCATTGGTAAAAGACAGTGAGCAAAAGTGTAAGAGAGAACGTGGGAGTGATGTGAGAGAGAAAAGGACAGAAACAGAAGCACTGTGTGTCTCTGAGTAGGAAAACGTTTGTGTGTTTTGTGTCACAGTGGGAAGGAAAGGCCCACCGTCTGTATTGAGACTGTGGCTGTTGACTCTGGATGCAAATACTTTCTGCCCTATACAAATCCCTGCAGGAGTGACTATAATCACACTCCCCTCCTGAGATTACCATTTTTGTCCTCCTGCTTCTCTTATGGTTTCAAATAATCTAAACTAATATTTCTTTATTCTCAGCTGTTTCTTTGCTCATTGTTTACACAACCCAATGCCCATTTATATGCTCAGTGCATGGCCACAGTCGTGCTCTCACTTGCATACAGGCTATGTGCTTCAACATCTAGGGAGGTTTTGTGCGTGGATTATTACTGCAGACAACATCCAGAGCAGACAGCATTTAACTAATTGGCCAGTGATGTCAGTGCATCACTGAGACTGAACTCCTGTCTTACGTAAATCCACCGTACTAAGTCAATTGGACTTGGGTTTATAGCGTGTCTCTGCCCACTAATGCTCTGCTAGACAACGAAAGTCTGCAAACGAGCAGAATATATTCAGATGGTGTAAGAAGAGAATGCTAAGAGGATTTTTAGCAAAGGGTCTGCAGAGGAGTTGGTATAAACAGGTCACGCTTGGGAAGAAGTTAATGCACACCCCTTTGTAAAAGCAGTAAGCAACCCCCAACACATAAACATGCTCAAGCATTTAGCTCAGGCTTGTAAGCGTGTGAACATGTGCCTGCATGTGCGTGCGTGAACAGAGGTGTGAGTGTGTAAGCAAGGGTTTGGATTGTGCACACATGCAAGACAGCCAAGAGTATGTACGCAAAGGAACCAGCCTGTATGTGTAAGA
Source organism: Eurypyga helias (assembly GCF_000690775.1). Lineage (NCBI taxonomy): Eukaryota > Metazoa > Chordata > Aves > Eurypygiformes > Eurypygidae > Eurypyga > Eurypyga helias. Next base: position 20,362 of record NW_010224369.1, read on the forward strand.
GATAAAAACACAAGCTGGAATTCCATCCTCTCCTTCCTCCCCATGTTTCTAATAACCTCCCATCCCTATCCATCATCACCACATTCCTACACTCAAGGAGGCATAAATTAACTACTTTTGCAGTTCATGTCCAACTACGTAGCCGCAGGCAGCAGACCCAACAGTTACCAGGTCAAAATAGTTTTCAGTTATTGCGTTGGACTAGGCTGACTCCCCCCTGCTGCCGCGGCTGCTTTGTTATCAGCCCAGATTATCTGACCCAACGCAATCTGCGAGCGCTGCTTACACTTCTCAAGGTTATGTGGGTCCCCTGATAGAGGACATAATGTCTGTCACATGGGCTCGTGCCAAAGAGAGCCAAAGAGCCCAGCCTTTCCAGCACTGCCAAACTAACATTTCAAAGACGTGAGTGCAGTCTTGGAAAGGGATCAAAGCCTTTCCAACTGTCATTAGAATATTTCCTTTATGCATCTCTCCATGAGTGCCAGCAACATATTTCATAAAATTCATTGGCTCGAGATGGTACCTCCAATATAAACCTGAATGGGGGAACTGTCAGGGCAAGTCTATGTGGAAAACAAAACAAAACCCAACGCACAACAAAACACATGTAATTCCTGTAATGGAAAAAACATACGATGCTGTGAGCATGCCTTGCTCGGGAAAGCCTAATGAGCCTATTAGTGCATCATAAAAGGCCTCCTTTGCTGGAATCTGTTTTAGACATAGAAATTCTATGGGCTGTTTAAGGCCATTTGGGACACCAAATCATATCAGGCAATGTGCACATTCCCACCCAGATCTTTTCATCGACTTATTTGTCCAATGCACAGCTTTGGTTTGCTTTCTTCCCTTCACTGCAGTGTAAATAGCCCTCTGAAACCGTACCGCGCGGCAGCTCGCTCTTATCCAGTAAGCCTCAGACCTCAGTCAGGAATATGTATCCCGTACAGTGCTCCAGTTTCAGTCTAATGGAGTCGTTAGCTCATCATGCAGTGTCTTGCGACCACCCCGCCCGCCACACAGCCTGCCCCATCAGTCACACGAGCCATTATCCCTGCGCCTGTCTCATCTGTCAAACCCATTTCCTGTCCGCTGGGCTGTGGCTTTGCCGCAGCAGGACTTGTCCCTGGGCAGGGAGGTGCAGTCACCAGCCTGTAGCCCACCTGCCCTTGGGGGCCACTGCGAGGAGCTCCCTTCTGCTGGCCTGCAGCTCCATAGTCAAATCCAGCCACAAATCTCTGCCACTTAACTACAAACACATTTGACAATGGCTTTTAAACTCAGTTGCTATCAGGTCTAAGCATCTTGAATCCGGCCTTAGTGGCTAGAGACAAGCATTGTTGTTCCAAGTGGGTTGGAAACTCTTCCTCCCCCATTTTCTTCCAGGTCAGACCATGGCTTTCCCATGTTTCCCTAAAGTGGCTGGGGTGCAGCCTCTTGTACTCGTGATTGTTTTTGCAAGGAACACAGAGCTTCCCAGCCCTTATTGTTAGGAAATGTTTTCTACTGTTTGCTCTGAGTTATTCTCTATTTGACTTTGGTTTGGTTTGTTTTCCTTCAAAGACAAGTGTCCTTTACAGCAAGAAAACAAACAGGGTACTTAAGAGACTATTTGCCAGACTCTATGCAAACACAGAGTAGGAACTTTGCTATCCTCTCACTATGGGAATATGGTCTCCAACTGCCTGATGAGTTTGTTAGGAATAAAAGGCATTGCATTCTGTCACAAAAAATAATAAATTTAAAAAAGAAAACACTAGCATCTTCAGAATTGGGAACTCAGCCTCAAAAAGTCTCCATTTTATCTCCCGACATGCAATGTCCTATCCTTTACCTAGTGGGCTCAGCATATGGCATGACAGAGTAAACCTGCCGGAATCATAGGGACCCCAGTCCCTCACTCTCCTTCCCAAGACTCCTTGTCTCTGTTTCATTTGGTGCTCTCAAAAGAGCTGTCAGCCCAGCCTAAACCACGGACTGTGACTTAGCAGACAAAGAGAAAGCTTTTGTAGACAGCCCTGGCAATACTCATGGGCAGCCTGTGACAGATCCAGGTGTGGGTGCCAATGTGGCACGGCTGATACATCTCAGCGGTGTTACCTGGGTCCCTCCAGCTCTGATCACGCTCCCAGGATTGACACTATCTCCTTAGAGCAGCAAAGAACACAGCAGTCGGTCACTCACTCTCTGTCCCCCCAAGCAACATGGGGGTCCAAGGTTTTAGGGTGCAGTGCCCACCTAGAGATTTTCACTGTCTGCAGTGAACAGCATGGACAGCTTTGAGATAAATGACGTCCTTCCTGAAGATAATGGCAAGAGCTGTGACTCCAACAGCACTGCAAGCTGACCTTGAAATGGGGCCATTTGGCAGACACGCACAATTGTAATTTTGCTTTTCCCCCTGTGATTTCTCAGTCCTGGGTGGTTGGACGTGGAGCTCTCCCTTGGAGACGCAGTGTTGATGCCAGCATATAAGCTGCTTTTTGCTTTCTGTCATAGAGTTGCAGAAAAACAAGCCTGGGAAGGATGTCCAGAGACCATCGCTGCTAGCCCTCCACCCCAAAGCAGGGGCAGCTCCATGTGTCACACCAAGCAAATTCGTACCTAGCTCGTACTCGAGAACGCACATGACGAGGACTCCACAACTGCAACTTGCAGCCCACGTTTCAATACCAAGAAGTTTTTCTGAAGCTCTGCCTGAATCTTCTCTGCTGCAACAACTGTGAATGACTATTTGTGCCAATCCCCAGACAGATGAGATGATCACCTCCTGCTTTACCAAACATATGACTTATTTGAAAGCTTATTATGGCCCCTGTAAACCATCTCATCTTTAGGCTAGAACCATCTTACTTCTTCAGCCTCTCCCCACTGGTTATATTTTTTAAGACCTCTGGTCAGTTCTGATGCTCTCATCTGCACTCTCCACATGCTTCTCAAAGGCAGGTCATCAAAGAGAACACAGCCCTCAACCTGAGAGCTTCTCAGTGCCATGTAACTGCGAGATTTGTCCTGGCTACCACCTCCAACCTGACATCAAGTGCATGGGAGAGATTTCAGCCCTACAGACATTTCTAAAAATTTTTCTTCTTTTTTTTTTTTTGCCTAAGGTGGTACGGGTCTATCAAAAACCTGAACAAAAGAAGACAACCTACAAACCCTCTTTAGCAGTGGACTTGCAATAAAATATTTGTCTGACCTGATGTTAAAGATCTGCCTTTGCTGGCAAATCTAATTTCGCTCCTCATCTCAGTCGGATTGCCATAAATCATGTGAAGCAGGAAGCGTGCCTCATCTACATTTAGTTCAGTGTTAATTTAAGACACTGGTGTAAGTGTAGTAAAAGTCATGATAATTTATTGATAAAGGTATAAATCTTTCAGTGATTGGGACGGAGCCTGAAATAGAGTGGAGCCAGAATATTACAAGCAAAAGGCTTCAGGTCCCAATTTAGATCCAGATCACTGCCTGTGTTCACACTAAAATCCAAGTGTGTAACTGTAATTCCGACCGCATCCAAACCAGGCAGTCACTAGGTCATGTCCACAAGCATAAATTGCAAGCACTGTCAGCACATGTAGGCTTGGCAGCTTCTAAAGAATTTTGGTTTATCCGCTGCAGTAAAATGTCCCTCTACAGCCCCCGAATCCAATCTCCCATTACAAAAAAAGGATTCAAACTGTTCAAATATAAACCTAGCTTCTTGGGCAGGTTTGGTAGCATGTGCTGGACTCTGTATCACTCTCTGTGACACTGTTAGTGCGTTCAGGTTAGCTGGTTAATGCTGGACAAAGTGGTTTTTACATCAGTGGCATGTCCTACAGTCTGACACTAACACACATTGGAAAATAAAAGCCCACATGGCTACAAATGTCTGAGTGTTCACTGATCCTAGGGTACCCTCTTTTTTAAATTGAATTAATTCTACCATTATGCTAGTGACTCAGGATGTGCTCACCCATCAAAAAGTTATTAAAGAAATATAGAAAGAAATAGTTTTACTGTGCAAAATATGGAAATACTTTTTGTCTGGGTTTTCTTTATCATGCAACAGAGACTAAGAGCAGCTCCTTGCTCTAAAGTAGGGAATGTTTACAACTGTCGCCAGTTTGATTCCATTTCAAAGAATCACAGAATGGTTTGAGTTGGAAGGGACCTTAAAGACCATCTAGTTCCAACCCCCCTGCCATGGGCAGGGACACCTTCCACTAGACCAGGTTGCTCCAAGCCTCATCCAGCCTGGCCTTGGACACTTCCAGGGATGGGGCATCCACAGCTTCTCTGGGCAACCTGTGCCAGCGCTTCACCACCCTCTCCATGAAGAATTTTTTCCTAATACCTAATCTAAATCTACCAGGTTTCAAATTTAAACCCGTTATCCCTTGTCCTGTCACTACAGGCCCTTGTAAAAAGTCGCCCCCAGCTTCCTTGTCAGCCCCTTCAGGTACTGGAAGGTGCTATAAGGTCTCCCCGGAGCCTTCTCTTCTCTAGGCTGAACATCCCCAAGTCTCTCAGCCTGTCCGCATGGCAGA
>NW_010224370.1:0-7238 GCF_000690775.1 Eurypyga helias
TGCCCGTTTTGTTTATGTCATCAAAAAAGGGTTCCAGCTTGAGACTCGCTCTCGGGCAGCCACGGCGCGGGTTTAGAAATGCAGCAGAGCTGGGAGGGTGGCGGTTTGCTCGCCTCTCCGGAGCGGGGGCTCTCCGCGCTGACAGCGTCGAGCGGGCCGCTTGCTCCCTCCCTGCTTCTGAACCAGGGCTGCTGACCTCAGAACCTACTGATTATTTCTTATTTTTAATACAGGGAAAGGGCGAGAATCAGATCATTTCCCTTCCCCAGAACATCCGACGTGCCACCGCCTACTCCTGTGTCAGGGAAACGCCGCTGGAATTCCAGTAAAGCCCACAGAAGGGGTGAGTGGCACCCGTCCCAGCTGTAACCGAAGCACATCCTCCTGGTCTGAGACCTGCTCCAGACACCAGGGCTAATTAATTCATTTAAAAAAGCTTTTTACTATGTTTTGTAACCCTAAAACCTAAGGTGATTCTGCTGTAATTCTGGATATCCCAATTCTTTTCTTACGATAGACTGAATTTTCTGCTCTGCGTTTTCCCAGACAATGCAGCTCACCTTGTGTTTCACCTTTACTTCTAAATAAATCTGAGCTGGATTCTATATGCGAGATAAATGCGGGTGAAATAACCCCGTGACGTAGCCGGCCCTGCTTCCACGAGAGAGTGATTTATCAGGAGTTACTTAACAGAGAAGCATCGTTTCTGCTGGCCTAAACCTGGCTTTGCCGGGCCAGGCGGGTAAGGGTTTTGCGGGCTCAGCCCCACGGCTGTCGCCGGAGGGAGGGGAGGAAGGTTTCGCCGTGCTGTCACTGCGGGGGAAGCGTGTGGATGCGTACATGCCCGATGCAGACCTGCTGGTATTGTGTCGAATAATTCCTGTTTAACCACTTCCAACTCGCGCATTTCCCCATCGGACACCGGATGGGTCATTTGAATTCCTCCTCTCGCATTTCCCTGTCTCGTTCGTGTTGACACCCAAACTGTTCTCCCGGGCCAGAACCTGGAAAAACGAGTTCAGTGCGTACATGAGCGTGCGAGCTGGAGTACGGCGTCACAGGAGCCTGCCTGTTGTTTAAACGGTGGTGTCTCCTCGCTGCTCCAGCAGCAGACTGGCGTCACATGTGCCGTGGCGGCTGTGTGGGTCGGGCCCGTTGGGCTGGGGTGCTGCTGGGTTGTTTGGGATCCCATGTGCCTTCGGTAACACCCCAAAATGAACATTGCCCCGCTCAAAAAACGCTGGGTAAGTTAGCACGGTGGTTAAAGCACTACAGGGCTGCTTTTGGCTGCACCCCCACTTCCACATCCTACCGCAGGCTTCAGCTGAACTGCTCCAGACTGCCTCGGTGGGTCCGTGGGCACCTGAGCTGGGTAACAGGTTTAGCCGGAAAGAGGGAGATGGACATGGGACAGCAGGAAGGAATTCTTCCCGCAGAGGGTGGGAGCACTGGGACAGGTTGCCCAGAGAAACTGTGGATGCTCCATCCCTGGAAGTGTCCAAGGCCAGGCTGGATGAGGCTTGGAGCACCCTGGGCTATGGAAGGTGTCCCTGCCCATGGCAGGGGGTGGGGCTGGGTGGGCTTTAAGGTCCCTTCCCACCCAAACCACGCCGTAATTCTGTGACAGTGGGGTTTTCTAGTAGCATCATTAATGCCAGCGCTAACGTGCAGGATGAGTTGCACGACTGTCAGTTCTGGCAGTAAAATTTACTTTGTTTCAGCGTGGAGCTTGGTGGGTTCACGATGGACGGGGGCTCTGGCGGCCGGGCAGACCCCATGGGGGTCATCTCCCAAGGCCCAGGAGGACGGCGGTGCCAGGGGCCGCTGCTGGGCCCTGACGCGCTGCGGGGAGACCTTCTCCTCGGAAGGTCGTCTCGGCCCGAGGGAGCGGTTGTTAACCATTGCTGCTCCGTACGTCATCTTTCTGAGGAAAGAAAACCCAGCTAAAGACTCCGTAGGAATGTCACTGGCTGCACCCAACATCTGTTACATCTCAGAATAATTTATTTTAACCTCTGAAGATACAAGGGAAACTATTTGAAGGAGATGGAGACTTGCCAGGATTTCCAGTTCATTATAAGCAACGAACTGTTGCTTATAGCACTCTCTTGGAGCAGAGAGTAGTCTGGTTTTAAATCCCTCAAGCAATGAGCAATCACGGACTCGCCAATGGGAATTGTTCTTCAGTAAAGTATTTACTAATTAAAGATGTTTTAATTTTTAAATCCAGTCTAAATTTCCTCCCTTTACATACGTGTTTGTCTGCCTCCTACGGGCACTGCTGGGTCCCCGCTGACCTCACCTGGGGTTCACCCACACGTCCGGCCCGTTCTCGGCACACGGATGTGTCAGCACGCCGGCCGCGCTGGGCACCGGCACACGTGTGCCACCCGCTCCCGCTGGCAGTGGGGACAGCGGCACTGTGCTCCAGGCAGGAGGTGGCAGCCCCCTCCGTGACCAGCCCATGCACCCCCAAAATGCAGATTCATGAATAACTTGCCACTGCCAGCTGCACGTTGCTGGTTGAGCTGCGCGTTGTGCGCGACCAGGAGCACGGCCCTTGAACTGGGATGCACAAAACGGCAGTTTGCCCCTGTTCTGTCCCCCTCAAGGGACAGAGGGACTCGCTTAAGCAGGGTCATCTCCAGCTGGGCGGGATGTGAGCCGGCCTGATGCCGTGGCCAGCAAAGTGAATCGGGAAGACCCAGAGACATAAAGAGTGGAGCAGCTTCGCTCGCAGATGCCACTGCATAAGCAGATATATGTGAGTGTCACCGAGATGAAAGTTTAATTAAATTCCTGCAAGATTTTTGGGTCTTCATAAATTTCCTTTGAGCTTCCTGCCAACTGGGATGTGCTCGCTGGCTTCAGAATATGAAAGCAAGTGTTGTGTTTTGCAAATATGCTTATAACGCATGCGAGTGCTGACTGAGCACAAGGCTCCCCCGTTTCCACGGTTAACGAAATTACCAAAGCACAAAGGGTTCTTCTTCTTTTCGACTATCCTTTAAAACCAGGAGATGGATCAAAGTGTCCTGTGATTAAGTTCATTAACCACACCCACATCATGGAAAACATTGACTCTTCTCAACCCGCTTCCAGAGGGAGGACGGGAGGAGATGGCCAGGGTGCCTTCTGGTTGTTTATTTACTCGTTTTTCCCAAAACGTGGGTTGGCACGCCCAGGGAAGAGGGATGGCTCCGGGTGGGCAGCAGCGAACTCCCTGCCCGGCCCTGGGGGAGTGGCGGCACAGAACCTTTGCTGCTCTTGGCCTGCCCGTGGGTAGCCCCTGGAAGCGAGGGCAGGGGGTCAGCGAGCAGGGTGGGCGCAGAGACGTCTGTCCTGAGCGTGGCGGGAGCAGACTGACAGGCAGCCGTGCTCACGAAAAAAGAGCCCCCCGCCCCTTTGTGCTGCTGCCGTACGGCTTGTGTCTTGTTGGCTTTTCATCCAGTGCTTGTCCTTGTCAGTGCAGTGACGGCTTATCTAACGCAGCCAGACCTTTTCTCTGGTGTGTCTGGTTGCCGAGTGCGGCACGAGGGACGGGCAGATCATCACCCCCGGGCTCGCGCTCTCCCCCCGCCTCCTCCTCGTTTAAAAGGCTGCTGCAACGCGCTCTCCCTGGGACCACGCGTGTTAAAGCACTTGGAAAATCCAACAGCAAACTAACGATGTTCCCAAGCTTGCGAGAAAGGGATCTGATGTGAATTCCAGTGAGGAGCACTGCTTGGCTCCTACAAGCGCTGCCTGACGGCGGGAGGTTCACTTGTGCTTCTCCAAGCGATGGAGCCATGGGAGCTTCCAGCCGGCCGGGAAATCACAGCAACCCATGTAGGACCCATGTAAATGCCGCCTGCGACATTCAGCTTAAACCCAAAGCTTCTCCGGTGCCTTTTGCAGCCTGACAACTGAGCGGGCACCGAGAAGGACCCGCACCTCTGACAGTCCTGCGAACACGGAGCGACTGGCCCTGGGTTCCAGCCAAAGACATCCCTGGATGAACGGCGCATCCCAGCACAGCCCAGCCTGCTGCCTGTGCTACATCCTGCCCCCTTAAAGCCAGCCCACAGATGCGGTTTTAATCAAATCCAAGTTCTAGGGCTGGTAAAGACACACACTCCTTTTAATTCTGAGTTGCACTGAATCACAGAGAATAGCAATAGAGCTCATTTGCTGCCGAACGGTGATTTTGAGGTCTTTCTCAAGCCGGGCCGCTTTTGGGTCCAGCCCCTCCCAAAGTGCTGGCAGGGTGTCTCCCCCAGCAGCCCCAGCAAGGAGGGGCACACGCGGTGACAGAGCTGGGGGCCGTCTGACCTCACGGCGTGGTCTGCTCTCTCTGTCCACACTTAAGATCTGGGGATTCCAGCTGGAAAAGAGGTTCAGATGTAACAGGCGGGAGAACCGAGGGTCCAGCTAGCTTTCTGTCTCTGGGAATGGCCAGGAGGGGAAATACTGGGAAATGTATACAAAAGAGATATTCTTCCAGTGGGGATTTGCCCCCTCGAGCATCCTGCAGCCCAGGGATGGGCCCTTCTCCCTCTGAAGTTGCACCTGCACTGAATAACTCTTCTCCCGCATGCATTAACCCAGTTTTGAATCCCATGATTTAATAATTTTCAGGAATTAGTGAGCAGCGTCCCATGATGGTACAGAGTTCCCTCCCTCGCCCTCTTCGTCGTCTCCCCAGGCAGTGATGTCCCACCTTTCACAGTCTCTCTGCCCCAAGCCGTCCTCCCGTCCCTCTGCCTCCATCTCTTGCGCTGGCCTGCCCCACTCGGAGCCAGGCTGGGGTCCCCCACAGCCCACGGAGAGACAAGGGTGTTGCAAGGGATCCGGAAAAGCCGCTTGCCCAACAAACAGCAGCCTGGGCCGAGCAAGAGACAACACAGGGGGCAAGATTTGGCTTTAACTCTTCATGAGTGATGGCTTTAACCCTTCTCCAGGGTTTCAGTGCCTAAATCCGGAGCGCCGAGCGCTCTGTGTTTGGCTGGAATTGAGCTCCCCAGGGAGAGAGGACACTGGGTAAAATTCCCCATACGCTTCAGCTCTGGCTGCCTTCTGGAGGGGACTAGGCCCAGCGATTGGGAAGACTGTAATTTTGTACATGTTCAAAACATTTCTTCAGCCCACACACACTGATTAAGCCACAACCAGAGATGAAAACACCCGATTCCGGGCGGATTTGCACCAAACTGTGAGCACTCTGCACATGGAGGGTGAGCTGCTTTCTGTGAGTGGCACTGCCTCACTGTCCTCCCACTTGATCTGCCACATGCCAGGTGCAAAATAAGCCTTTGCATGACACCACTTTTTAAAAAATTATTGATAGGGCAGGGACTGCCGAGTGGCAATCCGGGTGCAGCATCGAAGGGGTTATGCCAATAAGCCAGCAGCTCCACGTGGAACAAAGCTGGCATTTCAGGGAGAAGACAATGGATTGTATTTTCTGTGTTCATTTTAGTCATCCATTTGGCATTGAGACTGAGGTCACCCACCCAGTCGTGCACTGCAGCATCTCTGTTCCAGCTAGCAAGGAGAAGCAAAACAAAGCGGAGCTGAGTTGGCAGGCATCGGCCAGCCATCGTGTATGGAAAAGCGCCCCATGAAATGGCTTTGCGGTAACGTCGGTGCAGTACATTTCAGGACACTGAATGTTTAAAATCCTCCTGCATAAGCATTTTCTCTGACACACATCCTAGCGCTTTGCATGGCCACTGGTCACGCTCAATTCCCGTTTCACATCCCAAACGATAATTACCAGCTTGGCCCGGGTGTGGTGGCTGAATGATACGGTTTGCACTGCGTGCGTTCCAACACCAGCCAAGAGGAAGCAGAGACTGCTACGCACCTCTAAGTATTTTCTCTGGCAACAGCTTAATTTCCTTTGCAGCATTCAAGAGGTTGTAGTTCTAACCGCCGTGCACACGCAGGCACGTGTCTTAAAGACTATACAACAGGCGCGCACGCCCCTCTCGGTTTAGCCTGAGCTTTGCGCCACGCAAAGGAGAGGCTCGGTTTGTCACCCTGTTTTCTGGGAAATGTGCTTTAATTTCCTCACTAACAAACTCGGAAACCTGCCTTCTCCGACTTAGGGCTTTATCCCCAGGGCACTGCGAGCTCCTCCTCCTCAGCCGAAAGCGCAGACAGTCAAGGACGAGGTGCAATCTTCTGGCTGTGTGACCGGTGTGCTGAGCAGAGTGTGCACCGGGCTCCAAAGTGGGGCTGCGGCATCTGTTTCCTGCCTTAGTCTGGAATCCAGTGTGAGTGGTGCGGGACAACTCTGCCACCACACTGCTCCATGCTCACCGAAGCATCTGGGTGCTGGCTGCAGGCACAGAGATGTGCCCCGGGGCAGGGGATGCTCCCTGTGCGCCCCGGCCAATCATCCCAAGCGTTCCTCCGGATACAGGAGTGTTTGGGATGCACCTTTCCAAGGCGGTGCTGGTACCTGTGGCAGCGTTCCCGCACAACAGTGACGGTCAGACGGCAGGCTGGAGAGCAGTGGGGACTTTGGAAGTCATACCGGCTGGAATCTCTAAACCCTCGCAGCTGGTTTCTTAAAAAATCTATTAAAGATGCAGCAAATCTTCACGCTCCGTGCACCTGACGTCACTTCGCTCCTCTCTGGGTTCAGCCAAAGCCAGCCCGTTGTCCCCTGTTTCACCGCGGCAGTAAATAATTCAGCGTGAACTTCTGTTCTCCTTGTCTCGCAACAGGAGTGGGGATGTTTACAGTCGGTTGGAAAAGGGGAATGTTTGTTTTATGGGAAAACCGGCATTGTTGACCTTGTGTTTAATTTAGCATCCCAGCAAAACATTGCACGGCGGGACCTGGAGGGAAACGGACCCGTCTGTGCGTGCCGCCCTGCCGTGCCCTCGCTGGGCTGGGTCAGGAGCGAAGCAACGACTTCTCCAAGCGTCCCCCTCCCAGCAAGCTCGCCGGGCAGCCGAGGAACTCCAGATTCCTCTGCCTGAGTGCGCGTGGCAGTGCTTTTTGGTTCCCTGAAAAGCCATCCGGGCCCTTAGAGGTGAAGACAGTCGCACCAGTTTGGTGAAAATCAGACCCGCGAAGGCTGCGACTCCACTCACCCTCCTTCTGACCCCACACACGCCGTGGGGCCAGGCGGGACCTCGCAGGCTCCACCGACACGCAGACACCCCATGCCCCGTCTTGGCATCGTCATCTGTTTGGCAAGCAATGGGAAACATTCCCAGCACAGCCCACACCCCACGCTTCGGCCA
>NW_010224370.1:7388-8063 GCF_000690775.1 Eurypyga helias
CAGCCACGGCGAGGGGAGCTCAGCGCTGCGGGGACCTTCGCCCGCAGCAAGACGCTGATAAAGAGAGAGCTGGGGGCAATTAGAAAACGTGCTGTAAAACACAAGGGCTGGGAAAAGGTAATTCCAGGGACTGCACAACTCCCACTCTTGCAAATCCGCCCCCTCCCCCTGCCTTGCTGGGAGACAAGTGTTACTAATCAGTCCTGTATATCGGAATCCATGTTTTTCTCATGAGTTCTCAATCCGTTTAAGGCCTCTAAACAGCTTCCATCAGCTGAACAAAGTGAATTAATTCTATTCCTCTTGCCTAACTATCTTCCAGAGTTCTTTGGGAAGAGCCTTCGGTGGGTAAACAATGGAAACTTGTGCGGCATTTCTGTCTGAAGCCTGCGTGGAAGCACACCGAGCTTTCCTCCTGCCGCCGGCACAATGGCCGGCATTGTCCCACGGCTCCCGCCGTTGGGGGGAGCCGGCCCAGGGCCGAGGAGCCGACTGAACCACAGCCCCTCCGTTCCACACACTGATAACTGCTCCAGGAAAGAAAAAAAGAGGGAAAAATCTTTTTGCAATCAATGACAACAGTCCGCAGAGGTTGGAAAACATCCTCGTCCTAAAAAATGACCTTGACGCTGCTCTTCCCGGGCAGCTTAAGGCTGGTGGAGAGCACAGATCCAC
>NW_010224370.1:8101-13067 GCF_000690775.1 Eurypyga helias
CAGAAATGCGGCTTTCCGCTCAGGTATGAGCTTTATTAAACATTGACTCACGCCCCACCACTATTTCCTGCTCCGTTATCGCAGTTTCGTTTGCATTTACAATTCTTTTTGCCTTTCTGGGAATTCAGAAGTTGTGTTGTGTCTGCCTGCCTTCCCGCCAATAAATCAGGGACGCGCTCCCGGCCGGGGCGCATCATACTGGAAAACAACTCACGCGACGTTTGCTCTCGAGTGAGATGGCACGGGACTGTGCGCGAAGATCCCGCGTCTGGCTCAGGAGCATCTTCTCACCACTCCGGACTGGGAGGGCAGGTGCCGGGGGCGCTGGGGGTGAGCCCCGCTTGCAGGCTGGAGGCTCCCGACGCTGCCCAAGGGCTCCGGGGCGCACAGTGCCCTCCAGCCCTGGGCACACCTCTTCCCCACCAGCGCTCTTCCTGGGTACAAGTAGGATGTTCCAGTTATTTCCAACATGTTGGGAGGAGGCGGGATGCAGGGCTATGGGAGAGGCAGGGTGCGTCGGTTGTGTGCTGGCGGGGCTCCTCGTGCTGTGGAGACCCCCACGTCCCCCCGGCTCAGCTTTGCTGCTTGCCATTCGCTTTATTTGCCGGAGTTTGCTGGCCCTGAGCCCCCCGCCAGTGTCCAGACCTTGCTCACCGCCCCCCCAGCCAGCCCAGCCCCGCAGCAACCCCAGCGTGCTCGGTCCAGGCACCTCCTGCTCGGTGCACGTCCGAGAGCTTCTCTGATGTGCACAGATACGGGCGGAGGGAGATCAGCAATCCGTGTCCTCTTGTCTTCAGGGAGAATTTTAGCCTCGAATTGCATTAATTTCTTGAAGTGTAACACAGGAGCGAGCATCCTTGTTTCTAAGTAAGTGCCTCCCTCGGGGACGTGTTTTAAAAGCAGACGCTGTACTCCATCCCACGGAACACATGCTCCTGCTGCCTCCTTGATTTTTTCTTCAAACGGTACAAAATCACTCAGAGTAGCTGTCTGGGGAAATCACTCAGAGTAGCTGTCTGGGGAAGAAGAAGAATCTGAGTTTTCCTAAAAATAGACTGGGCTGGGTCCCCAGCAGCCCGTGGTGCCGGGCAGGTTTGCCCTCGACCAAGAACAATCCCGGTTTTGCTGGAGCAGCGTGGCCTCACCTTTAAAAAGGAACAGGGTCCCGCACTGCCCCTGCCTGCCAAGAGCCCAGGGCCGTGGTCGGGCAGGCTGGAGCGGGGTGCCCTGCAGCACCCCTCCTCTGCAGAGGGAGCTGGGCTCGATGGAGACATCCTGGGCTCCGCGCCGGGTCCCTGTCTGAAGCTTCCAGGCAACATGGTCCAAGCCCGGCCCTTGGAACAGCCAGGTGGGATGGGCTGGCTCCGCAGCTCTGCTACAACCTCCTGGCCTCTCGGAAACCCAGGTCAGTAACACGGCAGTGGCTGTTTGCCATTGCTGCAGGTTTTCTGCTAAACACACCTGCTCAAGCTTCCTCTGAAAATCCCACCCTCGGAGTAGCGAGAGCTCCCACTGAACCCCAACCCGCCCTCCGGGTGCCGCGCTGCCCTCGCACCCATGGCCATTGCTTACCGATTAACCCTCCATATCTCTAAGGAGCAAATCAAAACTCAGAAGATGCAAAATCATTGTGCTAAATATTTCCACGCAGTAATTCTCCTCAAAGCTGGGAAAAAGCGGAATCCCTTCTCAAAGCTGGGAAAACTCAGTATCACGTAGGTACCATCAGGAGTGCACTTAACCCTCTTGCGTGTTGCTGTGCGTCATGACGGGCTCGGCGCTGGGCTCGCACGCAGCCTCGTCCGTCCAGTCCCACAGGCTGGGAGGCATCCCCGTGCCTCGGAAAGAAGCAGCGAGACCAAAAGGATTGATAGATCCCTGGATTAAAGGGGTGTAACTCCACGCACCCTCCTGGAGGAGATCTGGGTGTGATGCTTAGGGCTGGCTGCTGGTGGAGGAGTGGTCCTGAGCAGAAACTGGGGCTGACCGTGGCGCTGTTGGCAGCACAGTTTGCTTTGATGAAGCTGCACCCCATCCGCATGAACGCGTGTTGGAAGCGAGGCTGAGGACGTCAGCACAGTTACACCACAGCGTAGCTGCTGCGAGTAAATCAGATCAATGTTAATAACTTAATTTCTAGCAGACAGAGAGAAATCAGAGGGCTAATAAGGTACAAACGTAATAACTCGGTGTACTGGGGCTGAGCATCTCCAAATGTTATCACCAGCTCAGATCCCAGCACAAGATGCAGAAGCGGCGATTACACAACGAGGATGTGGACACGGGCACGGAAAGAGATAGTAGGGGACAAGCGGACGTGCCCACCTGCGTGGTGGAAGGTGGGATCCAAGCCGACGAGGTGTTACGTGCTGACGGTGGTTGCGATCGGGGAGGTCCTTTGGCATGACTGGGAATTTCCAGGTTCCAAGTGGTTTTTAGATCTGTAGTTCATTAACTCTCAAACAACATACGTGCTGTTCCAAGAGAACTTCCAATAACGCTCAGGCTAACAGGCCCGACCATGATTTTGTGCCATCTGATTTCTACAGGCTGTTGAGGCCAGATAAGGCAGGTGTCTGGTACCTGGAGGAAACGGCTATAAATAAAAGACTAATGGGCGCTGAAGTAGATAGCAGATACAAGGTAAAACACAATGAACCGAAGAGAAACGGCCTCTTCTTCAACCGTGAATGTGCATGAGGATAAAGACTATCAAGTGTTTATTTCCCATTGTCAAGAAATCCCTGCAGAGGCTGATTTTCCTCACGAAGGCTCTTCTCAGAAAGTAGCCTGTATTTTTGGGTTTGCATTTCTTAGACAAAAAGTCCTCTGTAGCCTTCTAGGCAAGGTCAGCCGTTCACGCGCTGCGTCAATAACCTCCCCTTGAGCGCTCGCCGCCCCGCTCCCGCACGGCGTTTATGGCAGCACTGCATCTTTGTGATGAGCGGACACTGCCCGTGCCACTGCTATTTCTTACCGCCCCACGGTCCCCCCCCGGCGTTGAGAGCGTTGTGTCAGGTCACCCGGAACGTCACCGAGGCGTCGGCTCAGGATCCGTCCGGAAATGCTGAGCACTGGGGGAAAACGAGGGCTCGTAAAACAATCTTCTTTTCCCCTCAGAGTTTCTTCCGTAGGCAGATGGACACCGGCTCAAGGGAATTGAAGGAAAACTTGGCCCCAGGTTTCCAGGTTTATTTGAACGTGGAGATTTTGGTGACAAACAGAGGTACCTTCAGTAAAAGCTGAGGAGGATTTGTCTCCTTCTCCAGTGAAGTTCCACGCGCACTCATGGCACGGAGCCCTTGCGGAGCTGGTACGGCCATTAACCCCGCGCAGGCAGTGACTCCCCTGCCGGCATCGCCCCCGTGAATCGGCCGGCTGCCTGGGATGAGTGCTGTAAGTCACACATCGTGGAGCTGCTTATTTAGTTTAAATAAATAAATGTAAAAGCTAAGGCCTTGTTTATTCATTTGTATCCCAAAATAACTTCTTTAGCCTAAGCGTGAGCCAGCTAAGTGGCTTTTGTATCGAGCAGCGCTGCCACGCTAATTCTGACATTTGCAAATGTCGACATCCCGGTTCCAGACTACACCAAATTGCTCAAAAATCATCACGTTCTCTTAAAAGGCTTCTTTGCACCGCGGCATTGATGTTAACCCTCACCGTACGTAGGGGTGGCTAGTTCCGTTGCAAATTTTGCAAGTCTGCTTTTGAACTGAGCATGCCTCGTAGCGTGATTTAGAGCCACTTTTGGCTTTTTGCCTAAATGTAAGCCAAAGAATCCAGTTTGCCCTGCAATTATCCTAACCTTTCCCAGGTATGTGCGGCTCCCAGCGGCTCCCGGTCCCTGAACGTCTCCCGTCATCCGGAGGGACTTCAAGGCGCTGGGATGATTTCCCCTTGATTCAGAAAACCAAGGCTCCTGAGTGCTTCCGTGGTGGGAGTTACCGACTGGGAAAACGCTGGCACTCCTCGTACTGGAGCACATTTGGCGTCGTAGGTAATTAAGAGGGACACAGAGGTTTATTTGCTGTTGGGTTCACTTTCCCATATGCGAAATACCACCTCCCTACACCGCACGACTGTAAGCACCGTGTCTCCTGCGGGGTTTGGGAGGGAGCTGAGGGTTAGTGGTGGGTGATTCCTGATTTGCAGTGCTCAGCTTTAGGCAGCCGGGACCCCTCCGGGGTGTCAGCGAGGTCCTGCTCCGCAGCACGAGCCTGGGCAGCAACGAGTGCTCGGCACGGCGGGCAACGCACTGCTGGGAGAGTGAACGATCCCTGCCTAGAGACCGTCTTCAGCGCCCTGTACCCTGACCCGCACCCGTTATCTTGTGATAGTCTAACGCTCCCTTATCTCACAGCAGTGTTGGGAAGCTTAATTAACTAATTAATCTTTTAAAGAATTGTGATAGACTTAGATAAAAGACAGTGGGCGAAGTATCTATTACTGTTTTCCTTCACTACTGACAACGTCGTCGTTATTAACCCCCAAGAACGGTCCTGGGTTTTAACACTTTGTTTATTAAAGATATTGCAAGAATTTTAGGCTTTTAACAAAGCAATTGTATGAAATTCTGACCTGTCCCTGGATAGTTACCATCTTCTACCAGAAGAAATGCTCCCATATCGCAGCAGAAATTTATGGATCTGGCCAAATCCCATTGCAGAGCGCGCTGGTACGTTTGCTGCAGGTAATGGTGTTAGTAAATCATCGTGTAGCTTGGTTTCGTGAGCTTCACTGAACAAGCTGGCAGCAAAAGGCAGACCTTCACAGATAATCACGGAAAGCCTTTAATGCTGTTTGGAATTGCATCTGTGATTGTGCTGGCTGAGCACACCCCTCCGCTGGGACACCAAGGCGAGGACGGGCTGCAGGCAGCGATGACAAGGAGAAAGAGCAGTGGGCATGTCATCGTAAGGGTGAGAACTGAGTGAAAATCGTCCTCTGGAAGAACCCCCCCAAC
>NW_010224371.1:0-463 GCF_000690775.1 Eurypyga helias
GTTGCGTTTCTGGCCATGGTTATACACCTGGTTTGATTGGAGGGAAATCCTCCCCTGTTCTGCCATTGATGTGGGGCGCTCTCCGCTTGCAGGAGCTGGCTTGGGCTGCGTCTTGGGGTCCTATCAACCACAAGGTAAAAGCTCATAGTCTCAGGTGGGGTCATTCATGTGCAGTGTCCTGCCAGTGTCCTTCCACTTGCTTTTCTGTTCGGACGGTGTCAGACGCCTTGCACAAGTCCAGGTAGATGACATCGGTTGCCCTTCCTTTATCTACCAAGGTCGTGACCCCATCATAGAAGCCATGAGGTTCATCAGGCACAACCTATCCTTGGTGAAGCCATGTTGGCTGTCACCAATCATGTCCTCATTTTCCATGTGCTTTTCCATGTGGTATGAGGGTGCTGGTCCAGCTCAGGTGTCCTTTGGGACGAAGGCCAATGCCAGTGTCCTTCCACTTGCTTTT
>NW_010224372.1:0-46417 GCF_000690775.1 Eurypyga helias
CCCCGGGGTCCAGGCCACAACCCCCGCGACCCTCAGCCCGCCGGTGCCGCCGCAGCGCCCCCCGCAGCAGCGCTCAGCCGTCACCCACCGTGCGAGTCCTCCACCACAGCCAGCAGACAAGGGGCTTGGGCACTGGAGAAAAGCATCATCTGCTTTATTTTTTTTAGGGTTTTTTTATTTAAATAAGGAGAATTCTTTCATATGGAAAGAGCTAATACAATCACATATTTGAAAGGAGAAACAATAGGTACTGAAACGAGGAAAAAGGGCAATAAAGAGTGTGCCGCAACTGGCCTGGTGATTCCGTGATTCGAGTTCCGGTCCAAGTAAAAGTTTCCAAAAAACATAAACAGGTTGCACGTTACACAATTATCCATCGTCTGCCCTTTCAAATATCTGGTCTACATGAAAAGACAAAGAGAGGAAAGGCCAAAAAAAAATGTCCTATACAGGTGATGAGGGTCAAAGCCTTGAGGAGCAGAGCGTCCCCTCGAGACACAACAAAGGCCATTGACACTGAACCAGAGGAAGGATCCCAGCTACCGGGTGAGCGCCGCCCTGCTGCTGCCCTGCTTCCCAGGGGAGCGATTCCCAGGTGAGCCGTCCAGGCTGGGGCTGCAGCTCTTCCATCAAGCCCCAGGGGTGTCTACGGCCACCGGAACGCCGGGTGGTCTTTGGATTCAAACAAAAAGGAGCAGTGGGCCTGCTGCTGTCCCCTGACAGGCAGAGCGCCACTGCTTCGGCTAAACGCATCTTTTCGGTCAAGGGGCCGCAACTACGATTCTTGATGCCTTTTGGAAACTCATCCTTGTTCACAAGTGTCTTACAAGGAAACTGGGCTGCTGTACCTCAAAAATAACCCGCGCTACAAGGAATTAACCTGCGCTTAACCGGTCGGAAGCAGAACAAAGGGTAACGAAACGCAACAGAACAAGACCTTGGCATGCAGTGGTGCTCACCCGAAAGTGAGTACAGTAGCCTGACGAAAGGCGAGACGTAGCAAGAATGCCAGCCTCGTTTTTGAATCTATCTATCTATAAATACACAGGAACCACAGGGCAGCTTGTAGCTTTGCAGCATTCTTGCAAGGAAACTGCTGAATGGAGTGCCTCTGCAGGAGCACAAACACGTACGGAGTTCAGCGGGCTGCAAACACACTCAGGTACCGACCGCTGTACGGCTGCCACGCGGCAGAGCCAGGAGCAGTTCTGGAAGATCAGCAGTAATACCTGCTTCGCTGCGACTCTGCTGCTTCCACTCGACGTTTACAAACGCGTCAGAGCGCCTCCCTTTTTCAATTAAGGTGAAAAGCAAGCTAAACTTGAGAGGAAAGCAGCACTGAAGGCAGCTGCTAGGCCATGAATCACTGCATATAGAAGAACCAGTTACACACGTGCTTCAGACCTTCAGCCGAACGAAAAGCAGCAAAGTCAGCCTCTGAATGTATCTGCTTCACCCACCACAGCTGAAAATATGGATTCCACCTTTCCCTCCCACTGCACCTTTCCTAGCAGAAGGAGCCTGCCATGTGGTGGCTGAATTCCAGTCAAAGCAAAAGGAACTTGCAAAGAAACAAATCAGGACCTGACCCTGCAGCAGTGGAGACGGCAAGCAGAACTATCCCCTTGTACACCATACCCACGTGCTACACGTCTCCATCCTCCTCTTCCCCAAGCTGAATTTCCATCAGCATACCCCCGGCATTTCCGCACCTTGACTATCAGAGACTTTCCTTTCGACTCAAGAGCACCACAAACCGCACTGACCTTGTGCTAGCTTTCAACAAACAAAAACGTATGCCAGAAGGATATTGCACCTTAGAAATTTGGGCTCGAAAACTGCTTTCCATCACACAAATGCCTTTAAGTGAGAGAGTCTCGCCAACTGCAGCTGAGAGTCACGCAAAGGTGAGGAATGGAATGAAGCTCACATGCATTTCTTGGCCTTTCCTGCACAGAATAATTCAGACATAATATATAAATAGAGCAGTGAAACAATTACTTTTTCACCTAGACCTACAACATCAAATACGTATAAATAAATTCTAGTGTTTTATTCTGTTGGGGGAAGGAATGGAGGAGTTAAGAGAGAAAGAAGGGCGACCTTTTTCGACAGGAAGTATTGTAGTTCTGATGGCATTTACACCAGAGGGACTCCAATAACTTGTATCCAGCAATAACCCAATTTCTCCAACGCATCTGACCGTTTTCAAGTCATACAGGTGGGAGGAAGGAGGTTAGTGTCTTTGTAAAGCTCATGTAGTGTGTCTGGGGTAGGAAAGAGGTGAGAAGAGGGGGGCTCGGGTAAGTCTCTGTAGCCATTATAGTTAGATTCTGGGCTGATATTAGCTAGGGCCAGCTGGGCAGAAGGATAATTAAAAAAAAAAGAGACAATTCTGTTTTTCATGATACTCCAAGGAAGAAAACAGAAAGGGAGGTGGGATGACTTACTGGTGGAGCAATCTTTGGAAAATGTTGGGAGCAGGACTAGCAGATGAGGATGCAGGTCTGGGAGATGTCTGAAGGCTGGGGAAGTATTTGTCGCTAAATCTCAAACCCTGTATGCGTTAAGGGGGACACTAGAGATGCTGGCACACTCTGCTCTCAAGTCAAAAACCCATAAAACATGAGGGGGAAAAAAAGAACTTTTATTTTTCTTAAAGTACCATCCTATCCCCTTCCCTTCGGGTTCTCTGCCATGGTCAAGGGGGACACTGGTGGAGAGGGGACATGACTATGTCTAAGTTAGTTCAGGTTTCTAAGCTCTTCAAAGCTACCGTATAAAATTCTTATTTATACCTAGCTTAAAACTTCAAATGCATCCCTAGAAAGTTATGAAGGATCTTTCCCAGAGAGGAGGGGGGAAAAGCAAACGAAGAAACAAGAACACCTTTCAGATCCCTTCCCAAATACATTCTTTGTTCAAAATATCTTCTTTGGAACCACCACCAACTGACCTGCTGCCACCCAGCAGAGGCACCCAGCGAGCAAGCTGTCACCTCCTGCAGAAGGGAAGTTTTCTTCCCCTCGCTTCAGAGTGACCAGTCTACTTTACATTTTGAAAGAGCTAAAACAGCACAAACCAAGTTAGCTGAAAGTAGAGGAGTTTACTTAAGACTACTGTCAGCTGAAGGACTCCAAGCGTTTTCAGGAACTCGTAAGTCCGTCCTAAAATCTATGTACACACACGCACACACACACACACATAAACCAAACCCAAACAGACAGAAATAGTCCCCCAAGCCCCTCCCACTGCGGCCTTCCTTTCACAGACGATGAAACACCGGCGAGGCAGCGTGAGGTGACGACACCGCACGCACGCTACACGCGACTGCGTCAGCAGTGAGAACCCTCCGCTGCGCGCCTGGGGACGGAGAGCAACAGGGCGACTCCAAACCGCCCCTGTGACCACGCGCTTCCTACACAAAAAGGTTCCAAGTGTGACTAAACGGTGGCCTGGCAGTGGGGCTCCCTTACCGATGCACTTCTATGCCGATTTTACAAAGGCCGTGAGTTAGAGGAACAGAAAGCAAGAACTACAGAGAAGGGCAAAGCCTCGGACAGCAGCCCCAAGGGATGAGCAAGCTTCAGGAGACACGAAGAATTAGAGCGGCCAAGGGAGGGAGCATAAGAGCATCACAACTACAAAAAGTAGTCCACACAGACCCGTTGGCTCTAGCCAACTCTTCTGACCCACATGCGGCGAGGAGATTTTTCCAATAGATTTTACATTTTGTAAATCCATGATTTACATTTTGGTGTGTGTGTTTGGCAGTCATTAAAAAAAACACCCCAAAACCTAGATCCAGAACCTAGAGCCTGCAACAGAAATTTGGTGGGTTCCCCCCCCCCCCATGAAACGAAAATGCCACGTTTCGTTGTGCACAAGGCATCGCAAAGCTACAATGCAAGTGGTGCAAGTCGCAAGGTTAACGCGCTGATCTACTATACACCTTCAGCACACAGTTACTTCTAACGCGAGCGCTGCTTCTAGCTTAAGAGAAAAACACTGAAAAACTGAGGAATGCCAGAACTGTCCTGGTTTTTTAAAATCAAATAGTCTGAAAGGCTCAACCACCTGGGGAAAACATACCCAAACTTACTCAATTTAGAGTCATGATTCTCAACACAGCACAGAACCGTATATACAACTAAGCAGAGTTTTGTCAGAATGTCATTTCAGCTGAAGGGCATTTTTTCTGGAAGGCATGAGGACAGCAGAAAGAAGGGGGGCGGGGAATGAAAGAACATATAAAAGTTCTGCTATAAACAAAGATATAGCTTTTTTTTTTTTTTGTAAAAACCTCAGCTGCCTTTAAAATGAAAAACCTCAAACTAACCCCTCTCCCCCAGATGCCACTCTGCTGAGACGGAAGTAGGGAAGGAGAAGGACGGGCTTTGCCAAGTGAGCAATCACAGCTACCTGTGGATGGGGCATGGGGGGGAGGAAAAAAGGCTCGAGCCACTTAAGTCACATGGTTGGTTTGTTTTAAAGCAAGCAGGTCAATGTCATATCCACTGTTTCAAACTGCTTTGTTGGGAGAGGGGCTTGGATGATGTCGCTGTAGTCAGTCAGTGTGGGGCAGGGAGTAGATCTGGCGAGATTTTCAGGAGATCCAGTGGGCTCCAGTCTAAGCTCAGGCAGCAGGACCCGCGGGGCAGCAGAGGTGATCCTAGGCCTTGCTTTCCTCCACTTTGACTGCCTGAGGTTTGATCGCTCCTGTGCGCACTGGTTTCATCTGGTTTGTGGAGGCTGTTTCTTGCAGCTTTACTGCTCCCAGATTGGCTTTATTTTCATCCACCCGCTGCTTTGCCTTTTGACACACAAAACCAAAGCATTAGCTAGCACAGAGACCTCTAAACATACAAAAAAACCCCTCTGTGACCATAATTCCTGCTAGACATCAAATTTGCTCAAAAAAAAAAAAAGAAGCAGGTATTTCTTATATTGTGTCACACTTTGCTGTCCTATAACACCTCACACGTAAGGATCTCAGAGTGTCACACGTCTGGCAATGCTAGCAACACCTTAAGACCCCAACCACAACCAACACGGACACTGTACAGGTAATCCTCAAATCTCTCCTTTCAAATCACAGTCAGTGTAACATCCACCCGCCCTCCCTGCAGGAGAAACAACAGCTCCCACCCGTAACACCTCTTAACTCCAAGGCAGAAGCACGGCAGTACAGAAGAGCAGATGCTGTTGGGCTGAACAAAGTACTGATGTACTCTACCTGTTGTACATAGTGTCCTTGCACAGAGCCCATACCAACTGCTGGTCCAGACGGCTTCCCGCTTGGGCTGGCAGAGCTAGGCCTGGAAATCGAAGAGTCGACAATATTCATGGAGTAAATTCTACAATGGAATGAGAACCTTATTCATGTGTGAAAGAAAACAAAAAAACCAGACAGCAGAAAGCAGCAGTAGACAGTCTGTGGTGCGCAGATCACGAGCTTCCTACCCAAAAGACAACACAGATTAACATGGATTTCTCTTGACATGGATTGGTTAAGAGGGAAGAAAACCAAAGTAACTGCATGTCCCAAAGGGCTCGATGACCCGAAGGTTTGGGATGTCTAGACACAACCCCCCCTCATCTTGAGAGGTCCAGGCTGGAAACTAAAACGCTTATTCGATGCATTTTCCACCTTAACGAGGAAAACAAAAGCACACATCAATTCCAATTTAAGACTCAATAAAGAAGTAACTTTATGCAATTCCCACAAGCACAAAGGGCCAAGTTGAATACACGCTGGCCCGCACCCAAAAACGACAGCCACGATCATGCACGTCGATACAAGTGTTTGGACTCCAGTAAGCACAGTCTGCACAAGAACACCCATCCAAGAGGGATGATGCGTGACCACGTCACTACAAACGGGGAACACGACTTCTTCCCCGTTCTGACTACAGAGTCTAAGTGCTGTAAGCATTTTACCTGTACGTATGTGGTGATGGTACAGACCCTCCAGACGCCATATTCTGTTTAGCATCGGGGAAATGAAACCCTTTCATTTCCATCTGGGAGGACTACAGAGGAAAACGAGCAAGAGAGTATCATCTTTGCATTCACAGATCGCTCATTACTTCATATAATCACTTAAGGCAAATCTTTTCCCTTCTACCCATTGTGCCCATTAAAAGAAGAAACATTTTTCAGGTGAAGAAAGTGAGGCTTGTCAGTGAAACGATCTGCTTGTATTAAACCAACAAGCCAGCAGCACAAGCAAATACAGACCCTGGAAGTTAACTGCTGTGCTCTCTCTCCCCTACAACAGACAAACTTATGATACGCATCCATCAAACCAGACATGACATTAATATACCTACTCAAACGGACAAGCTTCACAACAGTGTGAAATATCTGGGCAGTATTCCAACTGTGTCTGGAGCTCACCACCCCTCAAGCATTCTGGGGAAACCTGTGTAAACATGTAATAAAACTGGAGACTCCAAACTGGATCAAGGCAGGATGTGGCTCCCTGGAAACAGAATGATGACCAGCAACAAAACCTGAAAAACTGCTGGCCTGCGATTTGGAGATGAGGGGAAAAAGGGCTCCTTCATTTTAACAGCAATCCTTGGCTTTGATATTTAAGGATCCCAAAGAAGCTGGTCTCCCCTTTAACAAGCAAGATCAAGGAGCAAAACTTCAATGCAGGAGGGGTTAATGAAAGCCAAAGGTAAGCAAGCAGGGGTTAATCCTTACCTCCCTGCTGGTAGCAAGAACAGAAGGCTGAGATCCAGGAGGGAGGATTCTTCGAGGAGCTCCTACAGGCAGGTTTTGCCCCTGAGGAAGCTGGATGGACTGTGGTAGAATCAGGGGCTGCTGGCCAGAGCCGTAGCGGGGCAGGGGAAGCTGGGAGCCAGGCACAGGCATTGTTAGCTGTGTGATAAGGACATGTAGATAACTTAATGGCAGTAACAGTCTGGTGTTCGACACGCTGTCCCCTAACACCCTGACAGCACAGCATCGCTACAAGGAAGCTTGCCAACAGTGCAGTCTGGCACAGAATAAATGCAAATTATTGTAACGGAGGGATTCTCACACCAAAATGCATGTTCTGGTAGCGTTGCCAAGACCCTACCAGCTGGGCTTTTAATATGGCATCGATTTAACATAACTGCACTCAGACACAGGGCTTTCCTCCTTGCCTAGAGCCGGTCACTCATTCGCTCCTCCTCACGATTGCTGCATGGGTGTATTTTCTCTTGACAGGATGGCAGCGTCGGACAGCTCGGTGTGAGGCATCTTGTCTGCAGCTCTGATGCCCAAACCAAAAAGTCTGCTAGGCTTTCATGCCAAAGCATTTTGAGGACTGGACCTCTAGAGAAAGTGATGGTGACCTCAGCTCTATGCTCTGCAGTGAGCTTCAAACTGATGATGGTAATAATTAAGAGTAATTAAAAAAAAAAAAATGCAGCTCAGGACTCAAGAGACTCCTGTTCCCTCTGATTCATCTGGCAGTTCTCACAGCTGCTGGTTTTGGGAGGTTCTATGACAACACTTTGTAATAAATAAATATATAAAAAAATTTAAGGCCAGCAAGAGACCAATTTACCAGCCTATGAGAGACAATTTCTTCAAATATTTAGTTTGCAGCATTCTCTGTATCTCCCTCAGCTAAGTTACTTTCAAGATTAACTCTTTATGGCAGTCACAACAAAAATTCCTCTTTGACCAAAAAAATTAACATGTTGCAAAAAATAAATGTAAGATGAGTTTAATAGAAGTATCAACCTTCTTCAGAGGATCAGAACACGTGTCCACAAATTCAGCTGTGCTCAAGTAGGATTCAATGTCTTTATCTGAACCATACTTTACAAGAACTTCTCACACAATGAAATTCTTGTTAGGATGCTGTCAAACACATCAGCAGAAGTTGTAAATAAGAGCTGGATAACAAATGAATTGAGAAGATAGATGAGTGTTTAACAAAAGGTCCTAGTTACTCTGGAAAGCAAGTTAAATGTGGAGACGACTGGGATTTGGCTCTCAGAAGAGGTACCTTTAGGACACCTATTGCATCATGGCCTCCTATGCACGAAGCACTGCAAGGTTCGATCTGCATGGAACACCTACATTGAGGGCAAAGACTTCCAACTCACAAAATGACATCTCAGCAGGGAGAGACAGGCAATTAGCAAGAATCTCATTAAATAAGGTGCTGCATGTTTGCAACACTGGTTCGCAGAACAGTCTCTCGGGGAAATCTTTTACCTCTTTACAAAGAGCTCAGCTCACACAAACACGTGACTCTGCACAAATACTAGTTTCAACCCAGTCTCAGACACAAGTGGCTGTGAAAAAGCCTGTCCAAGGGAGTGGTTTGCAAGCCCTAAACAAGTGCAACAAACACTAACGAGTGGTTTGCTCCTAACCTGCGTAAGCTGAGAGTCCATCATCTGGGAGGCTCCCATGCCAGCCGCCTGGTTTATCTGGCCTTCATAAACCAGTGCCTGGCTTCCATTCATGGGCTGATAGGGTGACCCAGACTGGGTTTTCACCACCTCCAAGGGCTGCATGCCTGGGAAGGCGGAATACGGAGGCTTCAGAGCCGTGCCTCCTGTCAGGACCATGGTGCTGGGTTGAGACAGACTGGGGTGCATATACACCTGAGACCTGGAGAAGAAAAACAGGCTCGAGTCATTACACAGAAAGCCTTTGGAGACTATGAACACCCCCCCACCAAACCACATTTGGCCTGCAATCGGCACTCTCTATCTTGTATCTAACAGAAAGTTATTTCATTTCACTATCCAGGTACTCTGCTCTGATCAAATTCTGTCCTCTTTCCAGTAGTAAATCAAATACAGTAAAGCTGTCAGCTCTGGATTTCTTACTAGTAAGTCTGCTTGCCAGCCCACAAACCTCCTTTTTCAGCATCTTTCTCAAGATTTGCCTCCTCCTCTGAGGGAGCAGGCAGTACAGCTGAGTAACTTTCCAAGGACAGTCTTTGCCATTGTCCTTCAAAGAAACAGGATACAGAGATCCATATGTGCCCTGATATCCTTGCTCTCTACCCCAGCAGCGATACTTGGGGAAGAAAGCAGCATGTCAACAAAGGGGGAAGAGAATACCAGCGTGAAGTATCTGATCAATGTGCACAGTCATCAGGAGCGTAAGAGATCGAGCCACAAGGAAATGAAAACTGGAAGCAGTTACCTGAAGGGCTGTATGGAGCTGTACATCTCCTGGGACTGGGAAACAGGCAGACCACCCCTCAGCCCAAGCTGAGCTTGGGCCTGTAAGGATGTGTGGAGGGAAATGGGAATCTGCTGAGCAGCAGCAGCCTGCAGAAGAAATTAAGATGTCTCAGAGGTACAACAGGAGCTAGAAACTGTCCCATGATGTTAAAAACCCATCAGCTCCCTCCGTGAGTCAATCTGTCATGACAATTACCTACACTGCACCTTCACCAGCCCCTGCATGGCTACACAGAGCAGCGGCAAGCTGGCAGGGGAAGGTACTGCACAGCCACCCAGGAGGGAGGGCTGGTGCCTGCTAAAGACATTTGATGGACACAAGGGACCAACGTGCTCTGCATGCAGATGAGGCACCAAATTCCAGCTCTCACCTGCCTGCACGCTTACCTTGAAGGGCTCTCCCCAGCCCTACCAACACCCTATTCAGAAAGGCTAGTGAAATTCTCATCAGTACTGACCAACTATGGAATTCACTGAAAGTGACTTTACCTCGCACAGACGCCTCAGCATCTGTCTCTAAACCCAGACCAAAGGCACTGCTACGAAAGGGGAAAACCCCTCAATTCCCTCCCTTCAATGTCACTAACCTGTGACACCCACTGGGATGCAGCATCCAGGGAACCTAGAAGGAGCCGCATCGAACAAGCTTTGGGCTGAGACATGACTCGTTTCTTCAACGCCACCCTGAAGACTCCTTGAGAAACCACTAACTAGCTGGATCTCTCCCTTACCTGTTGGTAGCTTTGCTGCTGAGGTATCGTCTGAGGGACCAGGCGGGGCTGACTTGCAAACACATGGCCATCCAGATACAGGGGTGGAATATGGTTACCTAAACATCAGAGAAGGCGGGCTGTAAATTCAAGGTACAGGGGAGATACAGGCACAGTACACTCCACAGCCCTGCAGGTCAAGATTATGTCCTACCTCTCATCAACCAGCTCAGCAGGTCAACACACAGTACCCATTCAGAAGAGCCCGTAGAGCTCCTAAGTCCACAATGCCAAGCCAGCAGGATGCTTACAGCAGCAGGCTTGTTGAGAATTATTCATCCCTTTTTGTAAGGGTCTAAATGCAAACCCAGGTTTCCCACCTCCACAAGAAAAGTCACTAGCAGTTCAGGAACGGGTGAACTGCACCCCAAACTCTTCCTAAATGCCAGCAACGTGCTCTGCAATCATCCCATCTTTGCAGCTAGGAGGGACAGAAAGAGGAAATGCGGCATTTGAGACCTTCACACAAGAGATTTAAAAGCCACGTTCACCCCAAGGGTGGCAGCAATTAGAAAGTGCGGTGCCACGCCCGTGCTTCTGCGCAGACCTGAACCATGGGATCTGCAAGCAAAATTAGGGTGGATGGGGAAGGAAATCGCTTGACTTGGAACAACGTCTTCCAAGTGGAAGCTAGTAAGAGAGTCACTACAGCAGTCCACTCACTATCACTTCTGTCCAGCATATTCCACTCCATTCTTGAACTGAGGAACGAGAAGGATAGTGCATGCATGAAAGGTCCTTTGGGACCCAGGAGTCAAAAATCCAAGTACATTTCCTTTTTCCCTAATTGTACAGAGTCTGGCATGACTGAGCTTAAGCTTTTTCTCTAACTCAAGGACAGCAACACCCTCCCACCTCCCAGAGTTCAGCAAACTGTAAGCCAGTTGTTATTATGTACAAAGAGCAGAAGGTGCTCAGAACCGGTGACTTAAATAGCAAAATGAGCAGAGGAATGGTCAATAGTGATACTGGGACGGTTGGAAGTCTCTCAGCCATAGCTTTCCTCACTTTCCTTTTATTCTACAGAGCACACAGTGAAGGGTAAGCAGATCTATTGAGACAAGAGACTTGCTGCTACACAGGGCAAGTCACACCCAAATAACATTCTTCCAAGTGGAGAGACCATCCCTCCTCTTGACTGAATTGCTGTTAAGAATCTGTTAAATACCAGCCAGCCACTTTACATGGAAGGTCTTCTCACCACGCTCTCATCTACTAGAATCAGAGGATTCCTAGATACCAACCAGACAATGCAAATACTGCTGCCGCAGTTTGCAGGTACCTGGAATAGATGCAGAAGGTGCTACGGACGCCACAGGCATAGGAGGCATAGAAACTCCACCAAAAGAGCTGTAGCTGACACCGTTGGAAGCTCCAACACTGGAAGGAGGCTGGATGCCTGAGCCTGCGCCTCCTGGGGAGTTCTGTTCTGGTAAACTAGGAGAGTTTTCCCAAGCTTTACGAGCAGACTCCATCTACGGAAATGAAGGACAGTAACTACAGACAGTTCAAATGGGGAGGACAATACTGACACCTGGAGTTGCTCCTCTATGACCTATCAGTCCAAACTCAATCTAGTCTAGTCCCAGTGGAAAGCTGGCAGGTCTCGGGTCAAGGGGTTTCGCCCATTTCCAACGGGCAAGCATCCCTCACAACACTCAATCCCCCTTGGTATTTGCTGAGCTTTTTGGGCTTGGGGTGGTGGTGTTTGTTTTGGTTTATTTCAGTGAGGTGGTGGTTGTTATTGTCGTTTTTATGTTTGGCATTGTGGGGTTTTTTTCTTTCTTTCTTCTTTAAACCACGAGGCACCTAGGATCCCTGACCAGCCATCTTACCCAGCTACGGAACTAACAGAAAAGCTCTGTTGCACTTATTCTACAACTGGCAAGACCTTCAGCATCCAGGACCATTGAAACACACACCCTTCCACCCGTGCCGAGTATACACACAACTTTTACAGAAGCTAAATAAAGATTTAGCAGTACTTAACAAAATGCTCTGGGAAAGCTCTCTCCATCCTCACTACTCTGGCCATGGAGACATGATATCCACATCTAGGACAAGCACACATGCCAGCTTGCTTACCTTAAGAGTAAGGTCTGCAGTGGGGAAGGACATTGGGTTCAGGCCAATGCAGCGCTGGAGGTGGTGATCTCTTCGCAGAATGGGAATGGACTGCGTTAACCCTGCCTGAGGGGAGATGCACAAACGGCGATTACTTCATCAACTCTTACGAGACTGCCAAGAGCTACCAAGGCTGACAGAGCCTCAGCTGGCAGCTCTAGTAAGTACACTTCAAAGGATTCAATCCCCAGTGGTACTGCAGGACTTAAGTACCACATTCAACCATGACCTATTCTGCTTTTGGAATAAACAAAGCTCTGGTTATCTGCAATGACATCTTCTACGTCGAGTTACACCAGCTTCCACCTGAACATCAATTTCATCCAGTAACTATTTGCAGAAGAGTTCCCCCTTCTGTCCCGTATTTGGAATCTACCCACATTTCAGGCAAAACCTGTTTCTGAAAGAGCACTTTGGAAAAGAAACACCCTGATTTTGGAGGTCTGTCTTACAAACAGCCAAAAAACTTGAAGGTATTTCAAAAGCAGCTTTGTGAGTTTCTCAGACTGCTGTCCGCAGCCGAGCTGCAAGCTGGGCTTTCAGTGTGCCCACTCTTTCACGTATTATAATGAAATACCCAGATGGCTGGAACAAGCCAGGAAACCTCCCAAAGGGCCCAACTAACGATTTACAGTTCTCTGCCTTGCTGTGGCAGATGAGATTTCTGAGGAAGCTGGCAGTCCAGGCCTAAAAATTCTCTCTCTATCATATCCATTACCAGGACTCGTGTCTCATGGGAGGAGTCTGGTGATCTCAGAGATCCGCAATACCTCTGCCTTTACACAGGGCACAGTGGTATTGTGGAGTTGCTCCCTGTATCACTTCTGAGCTAGTGATGCTCATTTACCAAGGCAGCTTGAGGGCACAGATTTCCATTATGGATTCTGGTCATATGTACTGCCTAGGCGTCACGTGTGAAGTGACCTGCAAAGAAACACGCTTCCTCTCTCGGGAAGCATCTAAGCTTTAACTAAGGGGTATCTCCAATGAATCAATGCAAAAAGAAAAACTTACATTACTGGCCAAGGCATCCTGCAATTTGGTGACGGGGTTCGCGGCAGTGCCAGAGGCAGAACCAGGTGGCAAGCTGAAGTCAGAGTCCTGATAAAGCAAAACCACACAAAATTCAAATCCAGGTCCAAGGGCCACCCATCTGCTTCTCATGGTTAATGACTTTAGCCTCAATCATGACACTAGAAACTAGATTGTCCTCCAGTAAGCCTTGCTGGAGAACAAAAAGACACTTCTCAGCACTCAGCAGCAGGCAACCCCCAGAGGCACACAAAGGCTTGGATGGCCATAACTTTGTCCCTCACCTCTGTTACCACCCCAGCTAGGCCTTGGGATAAGGTTTCCAAGAGGATATTACGTGTTTGCCAAGACATCTTGAGTACCTAGTTTGTGTCAGTAATGAAATCTAAGGCAGAACTACAGCTGGAAGCTTCCCCTAAATAATCCTTCTGCCTCAAAACACCTTTCATATCTCAACAAGCTCAAATCACCAAGAAGATAAAATTAAATTCAATCCTCACTTTAGGATTTACTCCAAATTCAATGGGTGGCACAGGAAGTACAGAATCCACGTGAATTTCCACCCCGTTAACAGGGGGAATATTCCCCTCCAGCCGTTCCGTTCCCTCCGAACCCTTTCTGTTTTTCAGGGAGCGTTCATTGCCGATTGGTCCAGGCTTGTGTTCCTTGTTCTGTCCTGAGCCTTGATCTGAATCCTTAACAGGAAAGCAGAGAGGCTGAGACACAAAAACCGAATAACCCAATCTCAAGCCTTAAAAATGCTATCAAGTACAACAACCACTTCACAAGGTCTCTCACTCTGTGCTCTGTCTTGGCTGCAAATCCAGATTACCTTTTTATCAGATTGCTTCTGCACTGGCTCCTTCTGGCAGTCAGGCTTTGGGTCCACCAGGCCAGCCCCATTCATCTCCTCTGGTTTGAGGGTGCCATATGGAGAACTGCGCTGAGAGGAGGTAGCGGAGGATTCCCGAGACTCCGCGCTCAAGTCAATGCCACTATCCCCCTGGCTGCCTTTAAAACCCTGCTATGCAAAGCACGAAATGTGTTAAAGCCCCGGACTCCGACCCAGCTCCACAAAGGAGGAAAATAAAATCCCAGAAAACAGAAAGACCGTGTCCCCTTTTCAAATCACATTCTCGATTGACTGCGAAGGAGTTCGGCCTGACCCGCAGCATCCCTTGGCTGCTGCTTCAGCTCTACTCAACCCTGAGACAGGTTAACCAATGCACCAACCAGACGATGGCTTCAGAATAAGGAAAAAAAGTGTCCCACATAGCAACTAGGCTAAGATTGCCAATCTCGCTTCACTTGTGACCCAAACCAGGTTTAAAATCTGGTCTCCAGAGGTGACCAGGAACCTCCTCTGCCCTCCCTGCATTAAGGCTACAGCTACACACTGCTCACAGGCACGAGGCACACAGACGTGACCTACGGGATTCCACCATCCTCGACCACACACTGCATCCAGTCAGGAGCATAACCCTGGAAATAGCTCTACCAGGCAGTTACTCCAGATTTATACCCACATGTAACAAGCACCAAGCGGTGCCTGGCCCTCTAGCTCCAGATCTGAGCAGCATCAAGCTCGTATTAGAACTGCAAAGAGACAGTTTAAAATTGCACAAGCAGAGCTGAGAGTCACTAAGCACAGATGGAGCCATGAGAAGCATAAGCCACCTACGTTAATATTTCATACACACAATACCTGAACGGCACATTAGGTGCCACTTACCTCAGTGGTGCCAGACTCAGTACCATTAAAGGTATTTACAGGCTTGCTCCAGGAATCACTGCCAGGAGACTGAACGGAAAGAGCTGGAAGAAAACAGAGGACAGGGTTCAGCCACCTGAAATACAGGTGCGAGCACACCTTGTACACTGTGCATGTTGCATCATTAACTTTCCATTTCTAGACGAGAAAGAGGCTGTTTTCACCACCCTGCAAAGGTAGTGCTGCCCGTTCAGCTGAGACATGACACAGCACAGAGAAGACAGGGTATGGAGAGGGAGGGGAGAGAACAGGGAAGAGCTTTCTTAGGGAACATGAAGACAACAGAAGAAAGAACAGAGAGAAACAAAGCAGGCACTAGCTATTCGAGGCTAGAGGATAAGAACACAGAGAAAGGCAAAGTAAGAAAACAGACATGATCTTCTGAAGAAGATCCAGCCCAGCAGGCTAGAAGATGCTACGTAGGTTCTTGATGTTACAAGAAGACCCAAGAAATAGAGACTGACGTGATCAACAACAGGAGGAGGATGGCTGACCAGTACAGCTTTGAAGAGATGCTACTCCAGATGTTTGCTAGTGCCCCTACCACCAGACAAGTGTTTTCTTCAGCACAGACACCCTGGTCCCTCCTGCACACCCCAGAGGATACCCCGGCTCTGTGACACCCTCCAGAACAGACCCATCCAAACTTACCTGGGCTGTTGCTCTCCCAGATCTCTGTGCCCAGGCTGTTGCCAGAAACTGTAACATCACTTTGCTCCAAGCACAAGCTGTTCTGCTTCTTAGCAAATCGAGGAGGAATGCGTGACTGAAGGACACGGGCCTTAGCTGGTGCCTGAGAGAGAAAAGGCAAGTTCAAACCCTGGATTTCTAAAGGCTGCAAGGTGAAAAGCCCCCAGCTCATGTAACAATGAATCAGGTCCAGCTTTTTCTGCCTCCCATTCCTCACCTGAGCAGCCTGTTCCTTCTTCCTTCGCTCCTCTTCCAGCAAACGACGCTGCTTTTTGGTAAGAACCTCAATGAAGCCTTCACCTGCCACAGACCCTACTTCATTCTCTTCTGCTGTGTTTGACACCCGATTATCGATGATGGTACCTGAACAATGCAGATATGGGGAAAAAATAGTGCATGTGTGTATATAAAGCTTTGTAATTGCAACAATTTCCACAGTGCATTCCAAACAGCAGATAAACTTTGAAAAGGAAGCCCAAGTAGCCTGTTGATATCCATCAGTCCCTTTATTCTGCAGGGATTTGCTCTCCCCTGCCACAGGATGAGCACATTCCAGCTGAGAGAGCTTGGGAATGTGAGCCATGTGGTAACTCAGGTAACCTTAGGTGCGGTACCAGTTAAAACAAACCTCACAGCTTTCCAAGTATGTGAAAGGACAAAGCAGGCCCCGATAAACACTCCCATCACCTCTGGATGTAAAACCTCAGTTCTGCAAAGGGCAAAAAGCTGAGTCACGGCCTGATGCCAATGGTTTCAGAGATACTAACTTCTTGCCTCCCTGCCATGAGCTCAGACTCAAAATTCCCCAACTCTGGATGCTCTTTCAACTTCCTTCATACTACAGAAGGTATTTTGGGCTTGAAATTTAACATCTTAGACAGAAATATGGAAACATTCTCCCTAAACCCAAGCTTTATATAGAAGAGCCATCAGAGAGACTGTGAGGTCTGGCTGAAAGTTTGGGTTTAAAATTTAAAGCCCTCTTTGTCTTTTATGTTTTCCTTATTTATATACACCAGAATTTTCTTATTTGCGTAAACAAATGGAAAAAATTTAACCTGATATTTAAAATTACACTGGGTTGAATCGGTCTGGCTTGAAGTCAGCCACAATGTGTGAAAGAAAATGAATTGCCACTCACTTCCATAACTCAGTTCGAACTGTGACAAGGCCTCTCCCTTCTCACTTGCTCTTTGCGCAGTGGATTTGGACTCCTTCTCTGGCTTTTTACCTGGCCCCTCAGCACTCTCCGAGTTCGCATGGGAGGCCCTATCCAAGCTGTAAATGGAGTGGCTGCTCCCCCCACTGGTGTTGCCAAGGCTGCCTCCTTCTTCTGGAGACCTACAAGGAAAGAAAGGAAAGGAACTGGATTTGGCACTACAAGATGAGTAAAAGTAGCAGGAAGAAAAGATATGGACTCTATTTCCTTTACCAGTTTTCTAATTGCACCTCATCCTTCCCCAGCCTTTGCTCAGCCAAAGCAGACATTCAATTTTGAGCACAACAGCCCATTACAAGGATGTTACTGGGGAAGTAGGATGCACACAGAACAATACCTGCGCTCACAAGTGAACCAACACGCTGCCCCCCTGCGACAAAACCAATACCCTAGCTTGTCCCTACAAGGAGGGCTCTCTGCTTCTGCACGATGCCTCCTACCCTCCTGTAACAATGCTCTGTTAGAGCTCCACTGCTCCTCTTTGCAATTAACACACATTTCTAGGCAAGCATCAGGTGAGGGGAAGGGAGATGGGAGAGGCTGATGACAATGAGAAAAAAAAAATTCCCATTTTGTTTCTCCCAGAATTTTTTTGCCCATCTGACCACCATCCAGACATCACTCCCAAGCATTCAACTCACAAAAGAGGCGTGCTTAAAGGAGAAGGGGAAAAAATTCTTCCCTTTCTCTTACTTTCTACCTGCATGCACCTTTTCAGACAGAAACAACAAAACCCTTGGATGTCATCAGGTTGGATAAACTGTGCTGGAAGTCACCTGCACGAGACGGAAAAGCACAGCCAACAGCTCCCCGCCCACAGTCCAGCCCTTCTCCACTCCTGCAGTGTCTGTGTATCAGATGACAGGTATCTGTACCTCAGAACTCAACTTTACCTTTTGCTTTTTATCAGTGTCGCGTTCTGCTGGCTCTCGTATCTGGAAGCTGCTCCCACACCAGTCCTGACAGACTGCTCCACAAACCCTGCTGGCTCGGCCTTGCGGCTCTGCCTGTCGACAAGCGGCCTCTGGCTTGAGAAGCTCCTCTTCGCTAGCTCCCTCTTCTCTCCCAAGCTCCCGTTCCCGAGGCCACCCTCCAGCTGGCCTTCGCTCTCTGAAACTCCATCTCGCCTCTCCCGCCGCTCGCTGAAGTCACTGCTTTCCGATGCAGTCTCCCACTCCTCGTTGGCGTGGTCCGAGGAGTTCTGGTAGGACAGCTCAGGAGACCGCCTGCCCGAGATGCTGCTCTTCTCGGCAGTAGTCAGCTTGGCTCTTCCGGGCCACTGGCTGGGCAGCAAGTTGGGGCCTCCCTCCTCGGGGTTCCACTGCCCAACCGATTCCCTCTCTTGCCTGAGGCGCCTGAAACGTGGGGGCTTGTCTTGGCGGGGGGGACGCCGCCTCCTGAATGGCCTGTTCTCTATGTTCTCCTGATCCGCTGAGTAATCCTCCTGGAAAAAGTGCCTTTTGTCATCCAGATGACTCTCGTCAAAAACCCGGCTGGAGAAGGAATCCACGTGTTTGTAAGAATCCTGAATGTAGTCCCGGTCAGACTGCTGCCTGCTCCCAAAAGTGTCTGATGGAGAGGTGTGGCTGTACTCCTGCCACCCTGCTCCCCCACCCCTGCCTTGCCACTGAGTGGGCTCCTTACCCATGAAACCCCTTCGCCCATAGCCAGAGTTGCTCAGCCTTGGTGGCAGTGATCTCCCGAAAGCTCTGGGAGCCCTCATTTTAGGATCCAGGCTACCGTGATCATCCGAATAGATTTTGTTGGACCTCCAAGACTCTTTGAAGTCTCCCTTTTTCAAATCACTGTCCTCCCTGTCCAGCACAGAGCCTTCATTGCTGTTTTCCGAGCCCCTCTGCCGGCGACGCTTGGGGAGCTCCTCGTATTCTGACCCTTCGCTGTGCGTCTCGCTTGCAATCCGTCGCCTTGGCTTGCCTCTGGGGAAGTCCTCTGGCTGGCTGAAGTCCCGAAGCCCTCGCCCTCGGCTGCTCCGCTGGTTGTTATAGGCCCCCCGGCTGCCCACAACGGCACCTCGGCCTCTGAAGGTGAACTCCCTGAAGCCTCTCCCTCGCCCACGTCCTTGACCTC
This sequence comes from Eurypyga helias, assembly GCF_000690775.1. Taxonomy (NCBI): domain Eukaryota; kingdom Metazoa; phylum Chordata; class Aves; order Eurypygiformes; family Eurypygidae; genus Eurypyga; species Eurypyga helias. The sequence goes on from NW_010224372.1 coordinate 18,904, forward strand.
TCCCACCAAAGGCTTGCTCCTCATCAATGAAGATCCAGTTGTTTCTTTTTGTGGGAGGGAGATCGCCGGACTCTCTGGATAGTTTATTCTCCCAGGTTCTTTCTGGTTTCTCTTCCTCCTCCTCTTCTTCTTCCTCTTGGGATTTCTCAGCCTCTTGGCCAAGGCTGGCTTGGGAAGAACCTTTGTCATCCAGCAGGTAATGCGTGGAGTTCAGTAAGGCCGCCGAATCATCTGACTCATTTTCTGCTTTCTGCACAGCCGCCTTCTCCTTCAGTGGGCGCGAGGCATCCTCTCCCTCCAGTTTAACCTTCTCCATCTCCTTCTCCTTCTCTTCCACCTTGAGGGCTTTCAGGACTGGCTTTTTAATCGGGCCTGACCGCCGCGTCCTCCCCATTTGCTCCTGGTGTTGACCACTGGTGTTCCGGTTCTCAGGAGCCCACTCTGTTGACTCTTCAGCGGGCTGTTTGGTATTAGCCCCCTCTTTCTTCCATGGGTCAGCACTGAATGACTGCTCATCCCTGGGCACTTCTTCGGCAACTTCCGCTGCAGTCTCTGCAGGTTTCTGATGGTGGCTGATGTCCCAGCCATTATACTCAGGCTTCTTCTCTGCTTGGATAAAATCAGGCTCTAGGGGCGAACACCTCAAGTTTGCATGGCGGCTGCCAGCAGCACAGGTTTCCTGCACGGTCTCCTGATGCTGAAACAACAGATCTTGGCCTATCCTCTGGGAAGACAGGCAGCTGTCAAAGTCTGCTTGTGCCTTCTTGTCAAAAGCATTCAAGTACTCCTCCCCTCTCTCCTCAAAGAGATCTCGCTGGGTGCTCAGATTCTCTGGCCTTCCAGGAGAAGCAGAGTAACTGTCATTCCTGAGAAGGAAATGCACAACAAACAAACTCAGCTAATGCAGAGCACAGCACGTCTCCAAAGGCCCAGGCTAGGCACAAGAGGTGGAAACAAATAAACTGGGGTTTGTTCTAAATCATGAGGCAATGAGCCTGTAAACAGCTGAACGCTGGGCAGATCTGCTGTGGCCTCAGGCTGTACCACCTGGTTTGTCAAATCAATGGATGATAAAGAAAAGCAGTTCCTATGATGGGCAGCAAACATAAGAAATAAAGGGAGATTCAACCTCCAACATATGTGGAGGTCCAAAAACAAGTAATTGGTTTCAGAAAGTCCCAATGAATTAGGAGTCAAACTAGAAAGTATCAGAACTTTTGACTCAATTTTCTGTACCTACCCATGTAGGTGACAGGTGCCTCTGCTACTGAACAGGCTCCAAGTTTGTCAGCCCCAAGTGGCATCAAACAGAAAAGCCCTGAGAAGCTCAGTCTGTAAGCACCTCCACGACATAAACACTCAACAGTGTAAGGGTGCTACCAGATCGGTATGTTGGTCTGTTCAGAGATCTCTTTTGGGGCAACTCTACACCTGCTTTTTAGTAGATGATGACTTAGGGCAGCACCTCCCCATCACAGCATGCATGAGGACAGGGGGGTTCTGCACTCACCTGGCATGCAGCCCCTCCACGGTCATGCTGTCAGCCTGTTTCTGATGTGACAGGGAGTATCCTTTGCTCTGCAGAGGTGTGTAGCTCTCCTGGCCCCACACTGGCATAGGGTCCAAGGCAGCAGCTTTCCTTTCTGCCTGCCCTGCCTGGCAGTTCTGATCTTCAGACCGACAGCTGCTCCCACCAATGGAATGGGCTTCATAATGCCTGGTCACGACAGAGTTCGTACCATTAACACTAGTATCTCACAGCAAAGAAGAATTGACAATCCACAGCTAGCTTGACTCCCTTTCCTTCCAGGGCAGCAGATGACTGCAGCCATGGAAACCTCCTGGGAAAAGGGGAGCCTGTGCTTGGGAAATACAGAGCTGGGAAAGACACAGAAGGTGACAGCTTTCAGAGCCCAGCCTGCACAGAACATTACACACCATCACTGGCTTGGAAGCAAGCAGGTGTGTGAAAACAAACCACAGACTCAAGGGAATGATTTATACATCCTGATGTTTACGTTCTCACCTCTGAAGATCAGTAACAAGGTAGGAAGGTGCTAAGAGCATACAGCTCAGAAACAACAGCATTTCTCCAAGGGGGTCTAGTAAGATTTCACATGCTTACAGTAAATCCCAAACTGACCCTTCTCCTCAAGGGGCAAAATCTGCTTTTTCACAGTGAAGGCTCTAAAGCCATTAGGGAAGATTTCTGACTGCAGTGCAGTGGAAGGACAGGCAGGCGTCCTCCGTCCCAACCATCTCTGTTCCCTCACCAGCTCGCACTGCAACCAACTCTCTCTCACCTCTAGAGAAGGTCAGTCACAGCCAGCCAGGATGCAAAGCCTGGACAGGGGCAAGATGGGTGAAGCACAGCAACCTTCCAGCCACGATAAAGGGAAACACTAAAAACACCTTACCTGACGGGTGAAGGGCTGAAGGGTAGAAATCCACGGGGGTGCGACTCGGGGCCATGCGAGGATCCATATAAGAAGGCATCATCATCCAGCGAGGATCAAAGCCAAGCATCTGGGGGTGTGGCGGATAGAATGTGCGCTGAGGATGGGAATGGGATGGAGGAGCATAGACTTGCTGCTGCTGCCAGTGCTGCATCTTGTACAGCTGCTCCTGCAGGGAAGAAGGATGGGCCCTTTGACATGAGGAGTCAGGGTGCCAGGAATGACACTTGCCAACTTGAAAACACATTCCATGCGTTAGAGGCTCAAAACCATATCAGATGGGAAGGCAGAGCAGATGAGCTCAACCCCCTATCAACTGGGAATGTGGCAGTTGGCATTCTCCAAATACCCAGAACAGCCAGAATCTCACACCACACTACATGGCCAAATGCAAGGGATCGGCTTCAAGACTGGGGTTTGCATTTTCTCAACGCTTCCGAGATACAGCAGAGCTTCCTGTCAAACAAATCTCCTAATTGGAACCACATACTTCAGAAGATGTTGCTCTTTGGAGGAAATGCAATTATAACTTGTTTAGTGTGCATATATGTTAGTTCTACTCATGTTAGCCAAACAGATTACATACGAACAACCTAAATTCAATTAAGAGAGCTATTAATATTTTATCGTATTTCCTGTGCATCCTGCAGAGATGTGCTGACACTTTTGGGTTGTGTCACATCTCCCACACGGTCAGTCCACCTTCCTTTAGCTGAGGACTGTCATGATGCTAATATGATTTGACATTTAACTTTTGCTAAAGGTCCAAGAACAACCCGTATTTGAAGGGAGATTTGCGTACCGAAGAAAGCTTTCGAAAGGTAAACAGCTCCAATTAACATGAAATACATCTATTTACCTGTCAAACTTTCCACCATCTTTTCTTACTAAGCTTACAATAGTGTCAGATATTGTGACTGTTCATAAAAAACACAATCCCTACTGCAGCGCAAGAGAGACACCCTTAAATCTGAACATGACACATCATTATGGCAAGAGAGACTCAGATAACTGCAGAGATTATATCCGAGTTATCTAGTGCTCCAGTACCTTGGAGAAAATATTTCATTAATGACACCAACACTACTCTTTATTTTGTTCTTTACATGGAGCCATTGCTACCAAAGCAGCAATACCAGCCAGCCAAAATACAAACTGCCTCATATATAACTAACAACACAGAGGATAAGAGAAAACAATATGAAAACTTCATGTTCTTCCAGTAGCAATGACCTGTGGTGTTATTAGCATGACAGCAGAGACATCCAATTATTTTCAGTTTAAAAGCATCTCTTTAACATCAGCAGCATTTGCTGCTGTACATCTGAATCATGAAAGAGTAACATCAGCAGTGTTTGCTGCTGTACATCTGAATCATGAAAATGTCAACTGCCCAGTAACAAGCACAGGAGAATATCCATAAAAGAGCAATTACTGAGCTTACAAGCAAAAGCCAAACGTGAGCTCTTCACTAAGGTCTGCAGCTGCATTGATTATACTACATTTCAAGAGCTTACTCTACAAAGAATGGCAATTAACTCTGCATTATCTCAAGGCTGGATATTCCGTCCCTTGCTTTGACTCCGCTGCCCTAAGGAGGCTCAGCACGTCTGGAAGAGCGCACGGTATGTATGGCACACACAGCACTGCGAGGCCAGGCGCGATGCAGGACACATGAAGCAGCTCAGGCTGGTCTCTGAGGGTAAGGGCACAGCAGTGCAAAGCGAAATGGAAGCAGCTGATCCCCAGAGGTTTTCCTTCCCCCGGCTGTCTGGTCAGCTCCCTGTCACGGCAGCAGTGCTGAAGAACAGCAGCACTCATGTTGTGGCAAGGAGTAAGAACAGATATTCACCAGGGTCACTGCCAGCCACAGGCACCGGAGACTTGACTGGATCAGGCCTACAGCGCGTACCAAGGCAGCCACTGCTGCTCTCCCAACTTTGGACGTGGGAAAGGGAACAACCCCAGCTTCTCCTGCATGCACACATTTCCAAACCAAACCTCTGTTACAAACCACACAGCCCTAAGGATTTCACATTGTCAGGAGACACCCAGACAACCGTGCAAGACAGGTCAACGTTTCCGACAGCAGCGTCTACTTTTCTCCCACGCAAGTGCCAAACCTGGCCTAGTCACGCCTCTCCCCAGCCACCCAGAGCTTGAACCACACCATCACAGGGTACACAAAACTCCTGTGACCCAGAGCCCTTTTACCCGTCAGACAGGACACATCTGTGATCAGAAGACCTGAAAAAGGCCAGGGCAAAACTCCCATTTCTCACCTCCCAGCACAAAGACAGCTGTTGTGTGACTGTTGAGAGCCAAGCAAAGAATGGTTTGGTGGGGGTCCAAAAGGAGAGGGGTGAGAGTGTCACACCTATTACCTGCTGCTGTTGCTGCTGCTGCTGCCTCTGGAATCTCGGGGGAAGAGACTTCTGGTATTTGTTGAACTCCTGTGCTGGGGAGGGAGCTTCTCTGAGCTCCTCCTCACTGCTGCTTTGGGCTGCTGCTGCTGGGGCAGGAGTCTCCTCTTCCAGGTAGCCAGAGACATCCTGTGTGTGAAACTCAGGGGTTGCTGCAGAGAAAGAAATAAACCTTGAAGAGTCCTGCTCACAACAGGGCTTGTGAGTGCACCACCACACCATACCAGACCCGGACACGAGCCCGCCCTGACTGCGTCACGTGGCTGAACTTTATCATATATAGCGCCTTACACACCATCTCCCTGATTTGCCTTAAGAGCTCTAGAGGGCTTTGTCTATCTTGTTTTCACAATAAACTGAGATCACCCTCTGCCATCAGCCTTCTGCTTAAACACTGGGGGAAAAAAATGTCCGTTTCCCCTGTTACTCCTTAAATCTGCCAGCACTTACTGACACCCAATTTTCTGATCTGTGGCCCACGTGCACTTTTTTAGTATCATCATCCAATCACGAGAAGATCGAGGCCCATTCCAACAAGATCTCTGCTAACACACAGCTGGCTGAGCATAGATAAAGGCGACCAAAGAAGTTTGCAGTTGTTTTAATAGGTTTGGGTGTTTGGTTTTTTTTTTTTGGTTTTTTTTAAATGAACCATCACCACCAATCCAAAATACTCAGCAGGATACATCAAGCAGCTGATCTCTCAAGTGCCACTGAAGTGCCCCCTCCCAGGAACTCCTGACACACTTCAGGTAAAAGATCAACACATGGCAAAAGCAGCTTTTACAAGGTGAGGCAAGCCATGTCTCTGTACCTCTACGGAAAGCGTGACCATTCTCTTGCACAGCACTTTTCTCCACGCTCGGGGGTCGCAGCTCTTCATTCTCTGTTTGCTTCTGGGTCTCCCCACTCTTCTGAGCTAGTTTGCATTTCTGATCAAGTTGCTTCAGCTTTGCAGCGCAGGCTGCCAGACGCTCCTCCCTGGCTCGCCGCTCCTCCTCCTCCCGTCGCCTCCTGGCCCTCTCGACAGCCTCGGAGATCTCGGAGTGCACAAACTTCTGTCTCACTGGCACCTTTTCTTCTTTATCCTCGACGGATTGCTGTCTGAGACCATTTCCCAGTGCGGGCTTCTGCAAAAGGAAAAACATTCCTCAATAAGCACAACCCAACCATCTCCTGTATCTTGAACTTTGCATCCCACGCTGAGAAAATCCCCTCCTGACTCCCTGCGCGCTATCCTCATGCACGCAAATTCCCCTTTAGATGGGGGGAGTTATTGCTGTCTGGTTCAATAGCTCAATTTTCTCACTGACAGTGCTATTGCTCTGGACCAGCTTCAATTTCTTTTCTCTAGTGGGAGTGCTGTGCAGATGGACTTCTCTCCGGCTGGATGTAAACAGAGATTTGAGAAATTCATCAGCATCCCAATTTCAATAAAACGTCCAACTGGCCTCTTAAGGACAGCAAAGTGTTACAGCCAGCAGTATGAGCCCACTCACGTGAGCTCAACCTACCTGGTGTTCAGAGCCAGAGCTCCAGCCGTTCAGTTTCCTGGGAGGCTGCTGCGAATCCTGCGCTTTCCGGACTGATCGGGATAAGCCAACTGAGTCGCCCCAATTCTTTCCTTCCTCCACGGTGTGTTTGACATCTGCACTGTCTGCAGAGCTCAGGGACAACTGGCCCTGCCTCCTGGGATCCCAGCTGTTCCTGCCATAGAAACAGCTTTGCTATTACATTCACTACTTGCCTCAGAAAGCACCTGCGGTCTTAGCAAATGGCAAAGGCAACAGACTGTAACAGAAGGATCAAAAGACCACCAGGACAAGCAACACGCTTTTCCTCCTAAGGTGCATAAGGATTAATGTCACTATTGTGCAGCAGAATAAAGGTGAGACACAGAAAGGGGAGGAGGAAAGCCTGGCATCCTGGCACTCAGCTTCAAGGCCTACACACATCCTTGAAGCCCACTCAATCAGTGGCCAGTGCAATCAACAAAGTCACAGTTTGAATCAGGAAAAATCAAGCCTCAGCATTTACAGCAGGTTTTAAAGACATCCTGGTATTGTTTACTTTTACTGTAGGTGCAAATACAGCTACTTCTTACCACTTCTGTCGTCCATCTTTAAGAGTTTCTTCCTCTTCCTCATCTTCACTGAACTTTAGTTTCTCAGAGTAATCCACTTCATCATGAATACCTGTGAAGACAGGTTAGGAGAAGGGATATGTATCAGAGGAAAAAAACACATCCCTTGTCCCGATAAAGCTTATGCCCTCTCTGGCACTAAACCAGAGAACACACTGGCTTGGCATCAACTATGTGGAAAGCCCAGTGCCCACCACAGGTAATGAAAATGATGCCGGCAGCGTGGACACACACTGGCAAATGGCTAGGCTGGTCCCAGAAGGCAGGAGGGGAGTGAGGGGGCAAGCAGTCTGGAAATGGGGGCTGCAAGTGAGGTGCAAGCTCACCAAGCTAGACTGTGTGTAATTGGGTATCAAAAATAGGTAGGACCAACTATTCCTCCCAGCAGCCATACTGCTATCCCCCTGCTGTTTGGTGTTTTCAGATTTCAGGAGTCTTCAGATCCGATTCCCTGAGTACAGTGTGATGGAGGGATCAGAAGGATCCATTGTGTCATCATTTACACCAACAGCAATTTCACAACTATGCAGACCACTCTTTGCTTCCCCTCCTTACTTCTGTGGCAGTGAAACAGAACGACCAGAATATCCCGGCTATTCCATGCTTCAGGGAGAAGTACCGGCGTTGCTTCACCTCCGAAGTTGCTGCATGAAGCTAGAGAATGGAAACACTTTACCTGCCCATCCATCATCTGCATCAGTGTCAAGTTCATCCAGCCCCTTCAGGTTCTCTGCATTGATAATGGTGGGCCGAGGTACCCTCTCTACTTGCTGCCGAACTGGACGTGTTGGACGAGACAGGCCAGGCCTGTTCTCTTTTCTACAGGGAAAGACAAAGTGGTCAGAAACAGCATCTAGTAAAGGAAAGAACACAGAGCTGAGCTCGTATCAGTTCTTTTCTACCTCATGCTTAGATACAAGGGCTCCAAGTTTCAATCCCTTGTCTACCTGGTACCCAGCTCCTAAGACTTACAGATCAGAGCTGCAACCCTTCCAGTCCAGGATCACACACAACTACTTCTCACAGCCACACAACGCTTACAGTCCTGCAACATTTCAGATGCTGCTGTAGCAAAGCACTGCTTCTCTGAGTTAAAAAAAATTAGGTTTCCTCTGTGGCTGCCTGCAGCTTCACCCAGACAACCAGATCCTTGGCCCAAATTTTTGCCTAGTTTAAGGTTCATGTCATACCCTGAACCTGCATCTCAAGTGGGAGAGTCGTGGCAGCCTTACCCATCCTGGTCATTCATCTGGTATTGTCTGAAAGGTACGCGGGGCTCAAGCCGAAGCTGAGGAAGGGGGAAAGACCCTCGGTCCAGCGATGCAGGGGTCTCAGATGGCTGCTGCGGACACATCTGGAACAAGGCAAAGCAGAATAGTCTGTCTCTTCTCCTTGCCACAGGAAGGCTTACTCAGATTAGGTTATAACCTCAGCACAGCAGCGGCATCCACACAAAGGAAAACAAACGTTTCTGTCTGCCTAACAGGCCGTGTGCTAATAGTTACCCTCCCCAGCTCTAGAGGGAGAGCCGCAACTTCTCCTTGGGCTGAGCAAGGCTGTGCTGCACTATTCAGGCAGGGAAGAGTAAATTCACAACAGGGGAAACTAAAAATAGATCAAGAGAAGGATCCCTGAGCAAGCCCTAGGAACCAACCGAGAGCCCAAGACACAGGCATCTCAGCTGAATTCTTCAACCCCCACACACACCGTAAGAAGCAAGGACATCCGGCAGCTGTGGGGCCAGGCCAACTTACGAAAGCAGGTAGCATGTCATGGTATGTAGGTGGTTGGTAGACATTTCCCATGAACTGCGAAGCCCCTTTGCGGACAGGCTGAGCTGGGCGGAGAGACGGCTCCTTCGGATCGCTGGCACTCACTGAGGAGGGGGCTCCGTCTCCGGTGGCAGAGGTCTTGCTGCCCAGCTCAGCAGGGGAGGCGGTCAGAGATGTGGCAGAGGTTATATTCCTCCCACCGCCCTCCCTCCAACTGGTGACATCTGGAAAAGAGGCAATAACGTTAACATTGGTAAACGCAGACAGGCACTCTGCCAGAAAGTCTTGAAATTCAAATACTCAAGTCAAGCCCAAATTACACTCAGCATGTAGAGAAACATCAGGGACCAAGGAAAATTTCCAAATGGGTTTATTTTCCTAAGACACTAGAAGCAACAGCCATTACTGAGTGGTTGCTGCACCAGCAGTGTCCTTATCTGTCAACAAGCCTAAATTCCAACCAACTCCGCTCCCCATCTCCACAGTCTTTACCCTGCAGAATTAAGGCCAATGCAAAAACGAAGAGAAGCCACATTACACCACCCACTCATTTCACTGGTGACTCCCCCAGCCCGGGGGAAGGGGCCTGCTCCACAACATCCCACAGCAATATTTACTGCACAACGTAGTAGGTGACAGCCCACACCTGGCTGTCCAGACCACAGCACGCAGCCAGTGAACATCAGCACTACAGGCGATTCTGCGTGCTAAGTAGCTTCACACAGGTGAGCTCAAAACCAAAGGAAATGTAAGGATGGAGTATCTGCTATAACTGTGAACAGGCATCCCCCTGCCCACAGCACAGTCTACGGGGTTATGAGCTGGGACACGGCAGAAAGACACAACCGTTCACTCACTCTGGGGGCGGAGGCTTGGTCCTGGCCCATACGACGGATCTAAGGCGCCCTTTTCTTTGCCAACCTTGTCCTGCTCGCCAGCTGCTTTCAGCGTCGGAAATTCCTCGGGAGAGAAGGATAACAGTCGGCTTGAGGCCCTTGAACCTGTCGGATAAATAAGAGTAGGACTCAGATCTTTCCACTCTTTCAATTCCTCTGCGAGATCATCCTGGAAATGCAATTCCTGAGGATCTGGGCCTCCAGCGTATTTAAACCCAAATTACTACTATACCAGCACCTCAGCTCACATCCAGAACACTCAGACACTGTCACCACCACGTGTCCTCACCCAGTACTCCCACTCTCTAAACTTGGGATCTTCATTTAAATTTTCATGTTCAGCAACGCCAGAGTGAACTTTCTCAGCTTCCAATTATTTTTGTAAGGCAAAGAATTCAGACTGAGGCAGAGATATAAATTCTGCAAGATCGCTTATCAATGATACCCTGTTGTCAAGTATTTGACACTTCCATTCAGCCTCTTTCTGCTTAGATATCGCTCTACTGGGAAGTGTTTTTAAGATTTCTGGCAACATACTCAGTGAAAGACCACAGAAAAGGACCGAGTGTTACACGCTACACCGTACTTTCCTCCCTGCTGCAACGTTTTTAAAATGCGGATCACTGGCTAGATCAGGCCAGCTTCCTTTGCAGTCACTGGCAAATTGCCTTGCCAAGTCATCGGCCACCCTAGAATGACAGCTTTCACCTGCCAGTGACTGGAAAACACAGCCATTCTAATCTGTTGGCAAGATAACACTGAATAAAAGGAAATTGTCAACATTACTGCACTACTACTGAGAACTGTTTCTTGGTGTTACTTGGCCAATGCTCTTTTTAAAAGAGGCACTTCAGAATTATCATGTTAGAAGTATCAGCAATAAGTACCGAAGACCTGACAGAAGAGTCTTACCTTTATCCTTCCTTGCCCTAAAGAGACAAGAAGGCTTAAGTCAACTGTTTGGGACTTGCACACTGCACAAGACCTCCCATGAGAAGATTTCTAGGGAAGACACTGCAACTGCTACACGTAACATCTTCAAATATTTTGGACGGATGAGAACACTCAAGGACATTTCTCAAATACACCACAGAATATCTGAGATTTGCTGAGAGTTCTGATTTCTACCGCATTATTCTACTGAACTAGAATGGCAACAAGAATATTAACAACATGTAAATGACTTTCAGAGGAGACTTCCACCCCCAGGTAAGACAGCACAGCGTAGTGACTGTTAATGTGCAGGCGTTAACCATCTGCACTCTAACCCTAAACAGCCTCACTCTGATATCAGAAACTACTGTATTAGTTCAGAAGGAAAAGAAATTGTTCAGCGCCACTGGAGAAGGGGTGTGAGAATGGGATGGCCAAGAAGTCCTTTCAGCCAGGTTTCTGATGCTTCTGTGATTTAATTACCTTCTAATTAAGCTGCTCTTAGCCACATATGCAACTCTTTTCTTGGGTTGAGAGCTTTATACTGATAAGTGTGACCTAGAATGAGTTTTCAAAAAATCTTTTAAGAACATTGTTAGATGATCACATTTCAAAGTGTCTGTACAGGAGATCCACACAGGAACCGTCTCAGTGAAGTACCAATTAACCAAACAGGACAGAGTCTTTGCACTGGCAAAAGTGCAAAAACACCTCAGGCAAGCACAAGTCTCTGCTTTAACATTTAGCCTCTGAGAACACCTCTAAGGGACTCGTGTAATTTAGGAGAAACTTGTCCCCTCCATTTCTGCAATCTGCAGCTGTCTCAATTCTTTCACATCTCCCTGCAATTTTACTCAACAACAGAACGGTCCCAGGTCTGTTCATATTACAACTGAGCTGTTATTCTCACCACAGTTTTAATGGTAGTTCTCAGTGCAGCTGCAAACCACCTCCTGTGTGTTAATGGATGCCTCTGAAGACAACTAAACTCCCAATTTGTGTTAACCCTGCTTCAGGGCCCTCAGTCAAGCCGAAGCTAGCAGCAGCAGTTACTCAGAGCAACTTGGCAGAAAGGCCTCAGCCAAGGTGTAAGCAAGCGCATCCTGCAACAGCTTCAACACCACCTCCCCCCGCTGACACCAATACCCTTGGGCCAAGGATGCGCTGGACAGCCTCCCTGGGTATTATTACAGCCTCGCTTTTGACCACCTAATCTGAAGAAGCTCCCTAATGGCTACCAGCCATGGAGATGCCTACATTTCCAGTCTCTGACATCCTTTCTTTTCTAAGCCCTCCCCTCATCTACTCTGTTTTCTGCACCTTTATTCTGCTCTGGGCTGATGGAAGATGCTTATGAAGGGGTAAATCTCCCCCTTCTCCTTCAACACCTTCACCTCCCAGAACTCTCTGCTGCTTCCCAAGTGCCTGAATCATTCTGCTCCAAGGTGGTGATGAGACACATTCTGTTCACGCTGCGTCTTGCGCTGGCAGACCTGAGCAGACGCAGTTGCATCATTCCAGCCAGCACACTACACAGACTGAAAACAAGACTCTCATGGCCTCACTGCACTGTAACCGAGACAGCTGTGTCCTATCCTGCACCAGTCTAGACAGGGAGGGCAGGGAGAAACGGAGGCCACCCCATCTCATACCTGTCTGGGAGAAGCAGGAATATACCCTGCCCCATTTCTGTTTATCATACTCACCACCTTCTTGTCCTGCTGGCTTTCCATTCAGCTGTGCCCATGACTTTGGTCCACCTGGCACTGAATTTGTACTCTGAAAATGAAACAAAACAAAAAAAAACCCAACACCCACAGATCAGTGAAATCTCATGACTGTTTCTCATTTCCTGGCCGGTACCTGCTATGGTTCAGACCTCTAGATCATCCAGATATGTCACCTGGTACCATAAGACCCCCCAGCTTCTTGCTGGGGCTAGTTATCTGCTCCCCACTCCAGTGTACTAAGATGCTACTGCCAAGATTCTCTTCTCTGCCCTGCCTCTCACCTCTGCTCTGCTGATCTTCACCAACTATTTCCCCAAACCATTCCTCATTTCCTCCCTCTAATCAAGCTTTCCCTTTGCTCTCTTGCATTTTCCCAAATGGTCCCTCAGTATTCTAGATCTGTTCCATGCTACACCTCAGCTTGAAGGCTACCCTACTTTCTCATGCATTAACCACTCTTCTCTTCAAGACAGAACTCCTGTCCTGATTTCCCTGAACTTCAAGGGCTGGGAATTTTTTTTATACCACAAATGTGAGATCTGCAGCACAGAGGCCAGGTCCCTGCACTCTCTGGGGAAGCCTTCTTACTTGCCAGTAGCTTTTTCAGGTCCTGACACTGACTACTTCTCCCACATGACCAGGTATCTTCTTACCAAGTCTTATCAGGCTGGGACCAAGAGCTGGATCTGTTGTCACCAAGCAACACTTGAATCAGACCCAAAGTAAAATAGCTTGGAAGTGCTAACCAGCCATCCCACATTCCAGCCATTCTTTCTAGACTGAAGCTAGACTTTCTGCACACACTTGAAAGGTACAGAGGTAATGTGCACAGAATTATGCTCTAACTGCAGCACAGCATTCCTGGGGCACAGTAACTTGTGAGTCAAGACAGTCAATTCTACAACAATGGATTATACCAGGAGCTGCTCTGTAAACTGCAGTCTGCTGACTCTTGTGCACGGCAACACAATTACAGAAAACCTTCAAGCTGTCTGGGGAGAAGGAAAGCAGGGTGGCAGTCACAGGAACTGCTTGCACCTACCTCCTGACTGATTGACTGTGTCGGCTTCTGTAAATTGGAGACAGATTTCTGCAAACCCTGCTGCGGCTGCAACTCCTGCAGCTGTGCAGCCGTCGCACTGGAACTGAAAAGAGACAGCGGAGGTGAGATCAAAGGGTAAGGAAGGCAAGATGACAGACAAACAACTCCAGCAATAGAGCAGCTGGTAAAAGATCAAGCTAACATTGGCTCTACACCGGCATGGACAACAGAGAACTGATCTCTAAGGTCCAACACAGCACTGCAGTGCACAACTGCTGCTGCCTGCCTGACAAAACTCAGCAAATAGTTCCACCTACCTCTTTTGGTCTGGCTGATCCTGCTTGTTTGCCCATCCTGTACCGTCCTTGGGTACTATAATGACGTTGGGGTCGTTTCCTTTGTTCTCAGACTTCAAGCTAGGCAAGTTTGCAGGAGGTGGCATGCGCCGGGCAGCAGCAACTTTCCCAAGACTCTGTAAGCCATGTCTAGGAATAACTAGTGAGAAAGGAACAACGGCAGGTCAGAGAGGGCTATATCCTGCTAGATAAGTAACTTCAATTAGCATACTGTGGCTGGGTGCAGTCCCAACAGCACTGTACGACAAGCAGCACCACTGCTGCTATGTCAACATACAGGTCATTTCCCACCGGACCGCGGCAAAGCAGCCATCTGTTACAGCAGCTGGCTAACAGGCAGCCTCCTGCAACAGTCGGGAGGAAGAAAGACATAATTCTCCCAAACAGAAAATGCCCAGAGTCTTTTAGGTACCTGTGCAGATACTCCCCTTTCACTGCACCATGGAGAAGCAGCACTGCATGTTCACAGCTTGGGGAAATGGCCATCCAAGCCACCTCTTAGCAGACAGACCGGTAATGTAACCCAGGAGTCCCGAGGTCTAGATTTTCCAGCTCTACCCACCAGATCACATTTATTAAGATTGTATTTTGTTTTCTTTTTCTACTCCCACACCAAATCCAGAGCCACTCCAGGCAATGTTTCCAATTTTTTTTGACCCCACCATCTGCTTTTGGTTACATTTCCACTGCAAAACTAACTCGGGTTCTTCCCCAGAGGCCTTCAGTCCTCGACTCTCACCTGACTCAAGGCCTGACCACTTGAGGCACTTCAGTCAGCTGAACTGCCCTGTCTTGGTATAGACTTTCACTCAAGTTTGCAACCTGACCACTCTGCAACACGAGCACAGGCTAAACCTAAAGGGCTGACAGCCCCCAGCTGTTTTGCTGCAATTCCTCCATGGCTCTACAATAACAGCAGCACTAAGAACCGCAGGCATTTTCCTTGAAGTCCTAATGAATCACAGGCTCAGAAACCGGCACAAACAACCCTGCAATCCAGCTGCTTCCCACTGGTCACCCTACCCACAGGGCCGACAACCTGAATTAGCTCTGCAACACCACTCCTGGAAGACACCAAAAGGAGCTTTCTGAAGGCATTTCTTACCTGTAGTTCTGATAGCTTCTATTGACTTTCCTTTATACTTATCAAACAGGCTGAGAGTCGAGTACTTGCTTTTCCCATCCTTTCCCTTGGTTATTTGCCCCAAACGATCGGACATTGCGATGAAATGTCATCTAGTAAGGAAATTTCTCTGCGCCGCTCCCGATCTGCCTTTTAAAGAGAGAGAATCAGGGAAATGCCATCAAATGGATTGTCACAGACAAGTAAAACCTGCACAACTGTCACAACTGCAGATATTCTGTGATCAGACGCACCAAGTTACAAGGTTTTAACCCCCTCTCTAGTCCCAAGAAGCTGTGGGATGCAAGATTCATAAACTGAAAAGAACTGCAGGAACACACTTCTCACAGCATCTTTTTTTTTCTGCCACTCCACTGCTGAAAGAGGCGAGCTTGTTTTGAGCATGAGAATACAAGAGAGGGTAGTGAACGCAGGCCTTGCTTTAGAAGAGTACGTGTAACGATAAGCACAGACTCCTAAACACAAATGACAGAAGAGCACTGTATCTGATACCACAGTGGAACTTATCACCGGGTTTCCCACTGATGCACCAGTAGCTGTGTTTGTAATGTTTAGGATTATAGTTCCACACTGGCCACAATTAACGACTCCTACCAGCAATTAATGCTTTGAAAGCATCAGCTAAAGGTAACCGTTATTTTTGCAGATTCCCTTTTCCCATTTGCTGGCCGTGAGAGAGCTGAGTCCAAAAAAAACTGCTCACATGAAAAAGGTTCACTCTTGAACCTGTGGGTTCTACAGTTCTACTAAGAATCCTGAACACTCTATACAAAAGATTACATTTCTCTGTTGCTGCCACCGTCAACACCATTTTTAGCTACAGTATACTTTTCACAATGGACATAATTCGTTAATTTTTCACTCCCATCATTGCTGGCACAACATGCTGTGATGAAAGCCCTTCATGCAGGCCATCTCCACTTTCACTTACTGGCTCTTGGAGCCTATGACAAAGCTGAAACCCAGGAACGCACACACCACAGGTCAAACTTTCATGTCACACAAACATCTATTTTCAATGGACTTTTTTTTTCTTTAATAATTCTGTTCCACATTTTCTCAAATCTAGGAGCTTAATCTAACCTTTTCACACATAATTGAGATTTCCAGATTTCTTGCTGTAAAGCCTCTGCTTCAAGCCTAAAGCTGCCGGCAGTTTTATTACACCATCTGCTACGTCCCATCTTAGGCTTGCAACTCTGTGCTGGAGTAACAAAACACTACATACACTGAGCCGGAGGCTACAACTTCCACCTGCAATGCCTTCTCAACCATGATTTCTAGGGAAGAGGATTAGTCCATCATGCCGTATGTACAAAACAAAGCACAGACCACAAACACGTTGGAAACAGCCTGTGATCCGTGTCTAGCGGAGTAAAGCCCATCTACAGGCTGCTGCCAGGGGGCAAGTTTCTGACCAACAAGCCCAACACCACACAGCAGTTGTTCTTGCATTGCAGGATTTAAATCAGGCCTGGCAGGAGCAAGAAGGACCCTGCAAACAGCGCGGTTGGGGATAAAGGAAGGAAAGTGTTTTCTGTTACTCAGTGACAGCATCCATAGGATGCTCAGGAAGAACACCAGGCTCCCCAAGCAGCCCCTCATAGCCACCTTTGCTGGACCATCCCATGGGACTGCAGCACGAAGGCTGCAGAGGCAACAGGGCTGGCCAGCATTCTTGAGGCACCTTTTCCTGCAGAGCAGCAAACAGATCTTTGGCTCCAGTCTGGTTGAATCTTTGCTCAGATGGTCACCACGTGCCAAAGAAAGCAACAGCTCCTCCCTCACTTGTCCATTTCCACTGTATTTTGTTAGTAGGACAGACATAAAAGAGAAAGGGAGAAGAAAACACTGATTAGCACAGACCTGACAGGAAAGCAGAGGCTGGACCGAGAACAGTGACCTGTTAGAACTGGCGGAGTTGTGGGGAGCCCCAGAGCACAGTGAAGAGCAGAGGGTGCTGCACTAGCAACAGCACAGCCACCTGCTTTTACAGGTACACAGAGCCTTGCAGAGGGAGCCTGGCTCAGGGTCTATCCAGAGCACGTCCATCCTGTACCAACCTCACACAACCCCAAGCAATAAAATCCACTCTGATGTTTAGAAAACTAAAACCAGACAAAATTATTAGGCATTAAGAAAAAACAAAACTACCGCATCAGGGTCAGGAGTCAGCCAGTTAATGAAAAATCCCCGCATTCCCACAAGTCAGCGTGCATGGAGCAGCAGGGTAACACGCCAACGCAAAACCCCGACGGCCAGCTACGTAACGGGGCCTCAGCTGCCTCCTGATCGCATCTGCTATCACTGAAAGGATGCGGGAGGAATAAACCACCACTTCAGAGCAGAGGAGCTGGGGACATGTCGGGATAAATTCTGCTGTTAAACCTTCTGCGACAGACACAACTGCTGTCTGGGCAGGTGAAAGTTACTTTGAACTCCTTCAACGCTTCAAAGCTGAAATGCAGCTTTGTTTGTGTGTGATGTGCAGGCTCCAAAGGGGAAAAGAGCTCCATGGAGAGGTGAGGCAATTTCCATACCATCACCGTGCCGAGAGGCCGCAGAGGTGCTGAGCCCCTTGAAGCTGTCCTGCAGGCAAGACCTTGGTGCCTGTCCCTCCTGGCAGCAGCCAGCCGCAGAGCTGAGCTAGTCCACGTGTGCACTGGCCAGGGGACTACCCACTGCACTTCAGAGAGGCCACGGAGCCTCCCAAGGCTGTCACGAAACTGGACTATTGTACCACCACACAGCCAAGCACGGAATCCAGGCAGGGATCATCAACTCCTGCAAAGCTAAGCTGTTTCTGATAAAAATCAAGCTCATTAAGAATTGAGCTGCCAGCTTGCATACTTCTTATTGGTGGAGCTGGAACCAGAAGGCACATGCTGATGCCAATACCTGACACTGAGTCTCAGCAAAGCCTCTGACCTGTGTTCAGGGTCTCCCTGACCGACAGATGACCCTGGAGAAAGCATTATCCTCTGTTACAGAGAAGTAAGTAATAATACCCAGTCACCAGCATTTCTGCAAGGTTTCTCCCTGGGTTCACAGAGGTCGTTGGGGGAAGGTTTGCTATCAGTTTTAGCATGGAGCTCAGCTCTTCCCATTCTCAGGGCTAGGAAGTTCTCCTGTAATATCCAGGGACAGCACCAGACTGCAAAATACTGTCTCAGGGGAATCAGAAAACACTGCAGTATGACCAGCTACATTAGATGCCCTAGGGCACAAATAACCACACCAGAATCACTTCCTGGGCAGAGCTCCACCACCCAGGAGTCTCCATGTCCACATGTGTTGCCTTGGATGTCACGTGTGGGTACTGACCCTGTCTAACTGCCTTTTAAAGGAGTACGTTCAAATCCGGACAGAGCAACGGTGACGTTTTATGTGCCAGAGCATGCAAGTCTTGGATCTGCCGAGTACCGGGAGCCTGTCCTGCAGAGAGCGCCACGAAAAACCTTGAGTTACTGGTAACAACTGGAAACCCCTGTGCTGGAAACACAGCGAGAAGGAGAGACTCCTGACAAACAGGATTGTCTGCAGAGCTCTTTGTAAATCTATGTATGAAGGAGGCTGGGCTTCTGTTGCTTTATTCACAAGACTTCAACGGAGCTTGAATAGCTGGAAGTTAGCCAGCCTCAACAGAGCAGGGCAAACAGAGTTATGGAAGGTAAAACACATGCCAGAAGGAATTCCTTCAGCTACTCGTGCACCACGGAGCTCTACACGGAGTGCCATCACTTGGGCAAAGGACCCAAGACCACCACAGTCCTTCGCTCCTTACTCACTTCCCAGCAGCAGTCACAAACACAAACCAAAGCAACGGGATGGAAATTAACAGGGAAAAAAAAGGCTTTTCTCCAGAAGCAGGAAGATTTTTGACCTGAAATTTTATACAAATTCTTTAGAAACTCACAGGTTGCAAAAGCGAAAGAATAGAGAAGTAGTGGTGTTTGGAGCTGATGTCAAACTGAACTCTGTTGTGGTTTCTAACGTTACTGGTAACATGAAACCTTTCAAAAAACACAGTACAGTTTTACAGAAGATCAGTGATGTTCGCTCCTCTGTAAAGACACAGCATCAATTTTGCTGGCACTTCTCATAGCTAAACATTTATCTGTCAACAGGGAGACACCACTACTTCTCCTGGAACATGTCCCACAGAGAATCACCTGTTCGTGAAAGGGTTGTCACCTGCCTCAGCAACGAAAGGCACCACTGGCTGCCCTTGGACGAGCTTTGGTGAAACAGCGCGACCAACTGCCTCAGGGGCTTGGTAACACACACATCCTGTAGAAGCCCTGCTTGGAGAAACCGGAGAGTATCAGCATGGAAGCACAAAGCCAATAGGATCAACGCAGAGGAGCTGTGCAGCAGGCACAGAATGTAGCAGGAGCCTAGGCCACAAGAAGCTGCTTGCTGTCATTCTGTCGCACTGTTTCCAAGGGGAGCTGCTGAGATTTGTTGGTACACCTGAAAAAAGGCCTGTCAACATCCTGAATGTGGCATCAAGTCTTGCCACACAGGGGGAAGCAAGTCAGCAGTCTACAGCACAGACACCCTGTAACAAAGACAGGCCCTTATTCACAAGGGGAATTAGCTCCTTGCTTAGCTGAACAGGTATATTTGGCAGTACAAGTTCTTTGAATTCTGCACAATTCCAGCTTCTCTCTACATCTCCCATGAACCTTGTCGCCTTGTAAAAACAGGGAATGGGAGACCAGGATCACATCTCCCATGATTTATTGCAGAGGTATGCTGCTAGCTGAGTAATACTGTTGGAGGCTGGCTGCCAGACGACTTGCCCGCTGGCCAGCCCCATCATCAGGCCTCTCAAAGCCAAGCTGCCCTGGATTTGAGAGACGCAGCAGAACCATGAAGAGGAGAGTGAGTTTTCTGGACAGGGTATCTATCATTAACTCTGTGGTGTTGGGCTGTACAGGCACGAGATAAAAACATGACAACATGGGAGGATCAGAAAGGGCATGTCCTGTAAGATGACCTGACCTCATTTTCCCAGCTCTGTCTGCACCAAGCTCACCTGCTGCCCCTCTTCTAAATGTACCAACAGGCTACATTCACAACTGTTGGTACTGAAACACTGCACAGTTCTACAGAAAACAGATGTCCGTAAGCTCAGATTTGGCCTGTGAAATACAGAAGCCTCACCTCTCAAACAGCTTTCCCAGTGCTGGGAAGGCAGGCAGCAGAGACAGCAGCCAGAAAAGGTGGATTTGTAACCTACTGCAAAACAGATGAAGCAGACTGGAGTCTGGAGAAGAGCTCAATTGTATTTACACAAAAACATTAATGAGTTCTGTGGTCCTTTCTGTAAGGGCTGGACAGACGTGCCACACCCTGAAAAAGAGCCCTGACCTCTAGTAATTGAGGACACAGAGAAAGATAAGAAATACTTCATCCAGAGGATGCAAGACTGCATGGAGAAAAGAGTCCAGCCAGAAAGCACTTACAAGATCCTGTGCTCATGAAACTCCCCCTCCTTTTCAAGCAGCAGAAAACCCAAGAAGTGCAGTAAATTATTTCCTTGAAGGGAGTGCCTGTCTGCAGCAGCCCTCCAGAGAAACAGAGCCCATTTTCTGCCCCATCATGCTGTAATGATGGAACTGACCCCTCAGTGCCATCTTGTCAGGATGGAATAACTAGCACTAACCCAAAAGGAACTGTGCAGGGCTTCCATACCCTCAGAATCAGGAATTGATTACAGCAGGGAGGCACCAATGACAAACATCACGCTCACTGTTCTCTCATCCAGGCCTTTAAGGTGTTAAAACGAGAAAAGCCCCAGCACAAACAGACTCTGATGCCCCTGCCTATAAACCTCGTCAGGCGCAGACACTGTGACTTCCTGTAGGCACTTCTGCGGCAAGACGCAATAGAAATAAAGGAGCATATTTCTTTGCTCTTTCACACTTCAGAGGCAAACCCCAGAGAGGACAGAGCAGCTCAGCAACGATCACCCACAGCTTCAACAAATCCAAACCCCAAGTGTTCCAGTGTAAGAAGAAAGGGAAGTGACCTAGTGATCTCCATCAGCTGCCTGCACAAAGGAGGGCTCATATTCAAATGTAAATCTTTCTGCCTCCTCCACAACCAAGGCCCAGAGCTGAAGCTACTTACAGCCTCCAAAGATTCTGTCTTCCACTTCCACCCTGCTCAGGTTCCTCCCAGAGCTGAAGTCTGTGGGGAGAATACAGATACAACATGCTGTTCCTTAACACCAAAGCAAGGAGGCTGATAGAGCAAGCAATTTAAATCAGAATACAAAAGAAATCCCTGGCATAATGCTCTGTTGGCAAAACCTGTTCAGAAAGCTTGGCAGCATTCATCTGAACTGTAAGGTAAACTGGGTATTTAGGTATCTGAGCAACAACAGACTGCCAATAGCTGCTAGGAGTCTCATGATGGGTAATAGGACCGGTACGATCAGTCCTACTTTACAGGCTGGGTGACCAAGGCAGAGAAACAGTTGCTCAAGTAACACTGTAGGCAGTGTCAGAGGTCCCGGAGTTCAGGTTTCTGTCACCCAAACCTGCACTGCTAAGGCTCTCACAGAAAATGCAGCTCTTGACCCCAAAGGAGCAAGCTGTAAAGAGTCTCAAACAAGAAGGAAATGCATTGCAACAGCATCTGCCATGCTGCTGTGGTTTAACAGTGGGATGGGGAGGAGAATCGGAGGAAAAGACAAGGAAAATTGTGCGTTGAGGTAAGAACAGTTTAATAAATGAAAGTAAATGAAATAATGATACCAATAATGCTAACAACATTACTAATAATATGTAATGAACATCATGGAAAACAAATGATACAACTGTTCCCCACCTGCTGACTGATACCCAGCCAGTCCCCACCTAGTGAGAGCCAGAGTCCCCCCAAGCTTGAGAGGCACCCCCCAACTTATATACTGAGCATGACTGTTTATGGCATGAAATACCCCTTCGGTCAGTTCGGGCCAACTGTCTGTGACCTCTCCACAGGCGCAGTGTGAGGAGCTGAAAAACACCCTGACTTGACATAAACATTGCTTGGCAACAACTAAAAACATCAGTATGTTAGCAATATTCTCATGGGCACAA
Source organism: Eurypyga helias (assembly GCF_000690775.1). Classification (NCBI taxonomy): domain Eukaryota; kingdom Metazoa; phylum Chordata; class Aves; order Eurypygiformes; family Eurypygidae; genus Eurypyga; species Eurypyga helias. The sequence continues at coordinate 40,893 of NW_010224372.1, forward strand.
CCAAAACATAGCTACTGTCAGGGAAATTAACTCTATCCTAACAAGGAGAAGGAGCGCAATCGACTGCTGCTAGAGAACAGATGTGCTCTGAAGTACAAGCACCGAAATTCTTCCAGTGAAGTTGCAAACATTTCACGAATCCTTCACCTGGTCCCTAGCTCAGCAACTTACCCCATCTCTCATCAGGGAACACAGGTTTTATAGCAAACAAGCACAGTGGAAGTCAGAGATGTTACCGCTTCAAGAGACAAAATGGGAACAAAGCTGGCGGTCTTTAGGGTTAACAGTTCCTTTTTCAGGAACAGATACAGCTCTTTCCACACAAATGCCATCAACTGTTGAGTAAGCAGCTCTGTTTTCTACGCAGTCTCAGGAAGGATCACACTAGGAATGGGGAGGTGGGTGTTTACCTTGTGCCAATGAGCCTCACTACCCGGTCTGGGCTTTGCTAACCCCCTTTCCACATGATCAGGGCTGACTTCAGGGCCTCAGCTCAGGTAATGCACAAAACTTTATGAAGAGACAGTCTAGAAATAAACCCCAAGCATATTAATAATTGGCAGTAAATGCCAATCCCTCCCTGTGCACACAAGGGAGAGGTTCCTGTACACCCCTGCTGAGCAGATCCCTCAGCCCTGCTCCTCCCCAGGGCACGGATGGGAGCTCCTCCAGCAGGCACCTTACAGACAGACAGGCCAGCACCAACGCACACAGTGCAGGGTACAAAGCTGCCCTGGCAAACACTGAATAAAGCTTTCTCTGTCTGATTTCTCCAATTTCCCGCAGCCATCAAGCCCAATGCAGCCGGTTCAAACCATTTATAAGATGACAAGTAGCTCAGATAAGCCTGCAGTTCATAAACACTGCGGATACTGAAGCTTCCAAGGAAGTATTCCTCCAGGTTCCCCAATTTTAACAACACTAGGGCAACGCAGCATTTCACATCAACCCTTCTTACAGGAAGCCTATTCATAGGAGCCATTTCACTACAAACGAATGCCAAGGATGCCAACAGCAGTCTCATGAGAAAAGGACAGGCACAAAGTGCTAAGAAACCACAACATGACATGCAGCGTGGTTCAGTATTCTGAAGAACGGAGCATTAGACATCTTCAGGTAGCTTTAGCTTTCCTGAAGAGCTAACCAACTCCAACTATGCACAGGAAATCTGGACTATGCCAAGCTGGACAGGAAGTGAAAACATTTCACAGATGCTTTTATTTACATACATATTTGCAGTGCATAACTGACAAGGTGTGTCAGCATCATCACTTCCATTTTCCAGACAGGAAAATGATACTGCAGAACTCTGCAGCTATGCTGAGTGGCAGAGCAAGCAACAGACCCTTCATCTCCCACTTTCTGGGGCTGGAAACGACCTCCTGAATCACAGTGCTTTCCTGTGCTGTGGGGCCAGGAGCAGCATGAAGCCCTCCCTGCTCCAGAGGGGTTCTGGAGGAGCAGCTCTGCATGCCAGGCTGGGAAACGCTGCCAACACCCATGAACCATCCCATACACTGTTTTCAGTGCAACAGGACCACAGGCACCACTGAAGACAACATTTTGGTCAGATGCAGAAGACTAACACCATAATAACACTCAGATTTCATCAATCCATTCCTAAATGACACTTTGTGAAGTTTCAATTGCTAGGTGGGAGCTTGATTCTCCGGGGTTTTTTTGTGCGTTTCAGAAAAAGGTAAGTATACTTCATACTATTCCAACCATGAAGCAGCATTTCTTGAGCATGTCCCTACTCCGCCTGCCTCCCAGCCCACTCCAAGCTCTGAACAAGAGCACTCAAGGCTTTTGTACAGGCTCCCAGCCCACATACAGGTAGGAAGAGCTGAAGAACCCACCCTACAGCAGAACTATTTAAAAAAAAAAAAAATTCCCACACAAGAAGTGCCTGTGGAGTCAAAGTCCCAGTGCCAGCTCTTCAAACCTGTCTCTGTTCATTCCCTGCAGGACCATCACTACAATTCCTGTCCAAAATGTCTCAACAGCTACTCAGGAAGGATTCCTCCCCCAAGCTTCTTCCAACAGGGTGCAAACTCTGCAAACACAATATAGTTTACTCCTCTTAAGTGCTACTCACCTGAAATGCAAAGGCTATTGAGGATGTTCCCAACAGCTATGTGAAGCCCTGTGGATATTTTGAAGCACTACAGTCCATCAGAGTGGTCCTCTTGACCAGATCCTGGGGTGTTCTTAGCAAGTCCTTGCTTTCCTCCTGGTATTCCTCCCGTATTTCTTCACACTTAAGCCTGGCTCCCCTTCACCTCCTCTTTCACTTTTGCACGTTTCAAATCTGACCATTACCTCTTCCCTTTCACTCAAGGTCTGACTGTTTTTACCAGTCCTTCACAAATTAATACCCACAGTCTCTCGATGAGCTGGCTGCTCAAGTCCCTTGAAGATGTAGCAGCGAGCACTCTCGCCCCTTCCAACTTGCCAGCACTTCCCTGGAAACGTTAAGTGCTCAGAACCAAACTACAGACACTGTATTCTGGCTGTATGTACAACCATGCCCTGCAGAACTGCACATACACCTTTTAACACCTCAAAACCACCCTCTGTCCTCACAGACCCCATGGCACCGCAAGTCAAGCAGCTTCACAACAAACCAACTTCACTGGTAAATACAGAACAACCCAGGGCTACTAGACCAGCTCCAGTCCGCTTCAATCACGGTCCCAATGCTCCCAGACAAAAAAAAAAGGGAGATCAGGATTTACAGCTATGAACATCCGAAGGCTCATAAGCTCAAACTTCTCAGTTACTTCTGCACAGGAAGCACACACGCACGCAGAGAACATCCTGAATACCAGCACAAGTTACTAACGACCAACGAGCCCAAGCTGCATTTCAGTGAGGCTTCACAACCTCCTGGTTTAGTCCCATCTTTCCCTCCTGTGCAAAGAGCAACTCTTGAACCAAACCAGGTAGTTTTTGCACATATCTGCAAAAACCCCTTCAGAAGGCGCCTTCCAGGAGCACACTGTCTGGACTTTTGTAGCAAAGTCACTTCATTTCAGCAGTTAGATGATGTTCTGGAAAGGAGAGGGCTGCAACCCCCAGCCTTTACTTGCTCAGTGTGCTTCCACCTCACTGCCTGATACCTGGCAGACTCACAGTTGTATGTCTCCTGTTCCAAATGACAAACTAGTGATAAGGAGCTGTGAAATTATCGACCTATTAGGAGAATGAGTCAGTGCCACATGAGAAACAAAACCCACTTACAAGGCACGATTAGCTGAAGAGCGAGGCCTTACTCTGGGACAACTCACTCATTGCCAAACTGCAGAATAAATGAGGAGTCTAGTAAAGAGGAGGCAGGATGACCAGAGATGTCCAGCCCTTGGAATAAAGCCTCTCCCTCCCCTGAAGTTACTGTCCTGTGTTCAGTAAGTTTCTCCTGTTCATATTGCTTCTATTCCTACAAGAAAATACACACTTACAAGTGGAAACGCCACTAGAGCAAAATCTCTTTGTACAGACTGTCATCATAAAAGAAAAAATGAAATGGCTTGCCATCATTTTCACTGCAGCAGCACTTAAGGTTGGCCCAGCTCGCCCTTAAACACTTCCAATTACTCAGGTAAGTACAATGAAGGCCTTGAGCAACCAACACTTTTGAATCTTAAAGAGGCAGGTAATTCTGCAGTGGATAATCTAATAAGCGCTGTGCAGCTCAGGCACACTGGAGGCACCACCAGTCTCGCCGAAACCATGGTCCTGATTTTTGCCAGCTGCACCTCAGATGTCCCTGCGGGACAAGGAGGATGCGGTACAGGAATCAGGTGCCACGCAAAAGCGTCCCTGCCACAGACACGAGGACGGAGGATTGTTTGTCTCTGTAGCATCACCCGGTCAGATACTACAGCAAAAGCGTCAGGCACGCAACAAGGATGGACTCTAACGCCACCCCTACTTTGAGAAGAAGGTTCTTCCAGAGAATTAGCCTTTGAAGTTAGGTTTTACACAAAGCTTTAATAAAAGGCTTTATTAAAGCGTAACTATAAAGTTAAACCATTTTAATACAAATTCTTTAGGAACATTACTCATATTTAATAAAACTAAAATACTTCTGAACACTGCATCTCCCTTCCAGCATTTGTATGGACTATTTACTTACTTTTCCAGCTTCAGTCAGTTGGCTGACTTTCACTTTGAAGCTTTCGTGCACACAGAAAAAGAAAAAAAGCCTGCAGTTCATCAAAAAAATGCACTGTAAGACCAAACAAAAAATTCTCCCAATTCAGAAAAAACAAAGCACTATATAATGACTTTCAAAACCTATATAAAACTCCTGTTTTACCACTTACTTACTTTTTTGTTTTAAAGGAATCTACGCAATTCACGCGGAATATCCAATTAAGCACAAAATCAAAACACAGCTAACAGCAGATGGACCGGTACTGGCTTCAGGAAATATGCAATTCAAAACAAAACAAAAACACCCTGAAAATTCCCAGCAATCTCAACGAGTATTTTGTGATTTGCCTAAGTATGGCTCTTAATCTCAACTTTTCAAGTGTAAAAAGGAGAGTGCATGCCCATTTCAAGGAGGTCATATGGGAGAGATTTTGTTTATCACACCCCAAAAATAGACTCCGCTAACTAGGAAGAACCTCTGAGGCCAGTCCTGGAAGCAGCAGCATCGCCCGTAATGAACCAACAAAATCTCGGGGACCCCAGAAGCGCCCCCCATAAAACCCAGGCCCAGTTACAACACTTGAGTGAAAACCACACATAGATAGTTCAGCTTTTCAGACAGAAATCATCCCAAAACCACCATCCTCTCTTTAAACTCCACATTAGCATAGTCTCAGCCTCCCTCCCTCACTCTTCCAGGTGGCTTTATTCCCCAGTCCCTGACCCAGAGCATTAGCTTTTAGGACACTGGGGTTTGACCACCCCAGTGCCAAATGAACATGCAAAATGCATGGAAAAAGCAGGTCCAAAAGTGACATCCCTGCTGGTTTATATCTGAGAAATCTACTCAACAGGAGCCAATTCTCCAAATTTGGGATCCCCAAGGCAGGGACCAGCTATTTATGCATCATGAAAGAGCCCGTTCCAGTGTGGGCCCCATTTGCATCTGCAAAACAAGGCTGAACACAAACAAGAATTCAGTATAAACCTTGATTCAGTCCTGGAAGGGACAGGATGCCTTCCTCCTAAGCAGACTACGGCAGATGATGTAGACACCGCGACGTGCTTACACTTAATACCTGTTCCTAGAAAGAAAGAAAATTACTACAGTCCTGAACGTTTACGTTTATTACATGTTGTCACCCCAAACGCCAGTAACATCAATAAACAAGTACCTGATGAGTTGATACACAAAAGAATGTCTCACCCTCTGCACGTTTCCAAGACAAAAACAAACCCAACTTTCCTAACAAAAAAACACAACTCCCAGCTCATTCAACCCCCTTTCGCCAGCTTCGACTCCGAGGGATTTTCGTAATCACCTTAACAAAAACCCCTCCAGGTTCATCACCAAGAGCACCAACCCG
>NW_010224373.1:0-16102 GCF_000690775.1 Eurypyga helias
AATACTGTGAGCCGGGCTCATAGGGCCTCCATTTACCTCTTGATTGCAATGCAAAAAACCATCATTAGTACATAGGACAGTAATGCTTCAGAAATTCTTCCTGGAGGGGATGGTGAGGCACTGGCACAGGTTGCCCAGAGAAGCTGTGGATGCCCCATCCCTGGGACTGTTCAAGGCCAGGCTGGATGAGGCTTTGAGCAACCTGGTCTAGTGGAAGGTGTCCCTGCCATGGCAGGGGGGTTGGAACTAGATGGTCTTTAAGGTCCCTTCCAACCCAAACCATTCTGTGGTTCTATGAACTGCAGCCATTATTGTGAACAGACGCTTTTCTGCTCTAGATATTGCCTGTTAAACCTGGTATTGCCTATCAGTAACCATCTCTAACTATGCAGCACATTGTTTTAGCTGTAAAAAGGAGAGGCTGATGGAGAAATATCAGGGAAGTCAAGTGGCTTCAAGGACACCAGGAACAAAAGGTACTCAGGAAACCAAGGCTCTAGGCAGCACAAGGAATAGGTACCGGCTGAACCTGGCCCTGATCGCCTTGCAGGGTTCCGGTTAAATTGCACTGAGCCTTTTGAGGTCAATCAATAAATATGATTAAAGATACCATCCTGCTGACATTTTCACCAAAATTTTTTACATTGTAAAATATGACAGAAAAGCTAATGTTGTTGGAGTAGACATCAAAAAGCCACAATGGAATTAGAGCTCCCCAGCACAAATTTACTGAGGCATGTGCGTGTGAGGGTTGTGAGGAACAAGGAGATATAATGTAACATCCCAAATACCTCTGTTTCCAACTGTGGGCAGAAACATCGTAAAATGCCGTCGGCTTTCCCGCTGCTGTCTCGCTTCTGGTTTGGGAGACTTCTCGACAGATGAGTGGCAGAAGAGATGCTGTTACTTATAAACGACTGTAAGCATTTATAAAGTGCCAGTCACACATTCAAACTCGGCATGACTTGAGATTTTATATCCATAATGCTGTTTATTTTTAACCGAGGCACTTAAGACATCACACTGCAAACGCTGTACACGCAGACAGTTAGGGTGTCTTGGCTGCGGTGTAGACTGTAGCTCACTGAGGCATGGCTCTTGATCATCAATCTGAGGGCTGTCATCCCCAGGTTCTGCTGGGTCTCACTGCATCTCTTTCAGGTGTTGAAACCTCTGGTTTCTCATGCCTCTGCTCACAGTTGCTGCTTCCAGGAAAGAGGTGGCAGGACAAGCTGGTTCTATACTCTCACCTCTCTCTAGTTCCAGCCCATCTTCCTTGGCAGGGTGAATTAAAATGGTAATTCTGCTACTTGAGAGATCCCAACCAGTGAGGGATAGCGGCAGAGCCACTGCCTAGATTTATCAATCAGTTCCTAATTCTTTACTTTGATAACAGCTTTAAGTTAAATAAGCATAAACTATTTGTGAAATGGCTGAATTTTGTTCATATTTGTGTGGTGCCAATTTTAACTGCACCGTTTTGAAAAAGTCTAGCTAGAAGAGATCACGTGTATATATATATATTACTCGAGTTTGATGTACTACAGCAGGGAACACTGTTTTTGCATACAGTTGTATTATCAGATCACGTGGGACACGTGTAGCTGTTTTATTTCGATGGCTGAATATATGCTGGTGTCACCTGTGAGCTGCTAAACCTATTGAACTACTCATCTTCGCAGGAGCAGGGCTCACATATCCCACCCCTGCATTCCCCTCTCTCCACACACAATTTCAGACCCACACGTGAGCCCAAATCCTTGTCTGCGCGGCTTTCAAAGCCTGTGTCCTCATTGTAAGGCTGCACCCTCCCCTCCTCCCGCCCGCGTGACTCATCACCTGTCACTCCTCTGCACCGCCTGGGCTCTGTTAATTCCATTTCTCATTTGCTATTATCCCTCTCGAGTGCCTCATTTCCCATCCTGCCCCTTGCAAGTGCAAGCGCCTTCCCTTAGCCTACACACTGTGTAACTTCCCTTCTCAAATCCCATCCCGTAAAACAAGGGCCATCCTTGACGCATAAACCAAAACCTGATCTGAGAGTATTGTCCTTTTTCTGGTCAGTATTTTGTCTTTTTATGCTGGATAGCTCTGCAAAGAAAATCACCAGTAAAAGGATATGTAGCAAATAGTAAAGGCTGGATATAGCTGTAAAAGGGAAGGAAAGGTTCTAATTTCTTTTAGCACTGAAACTGTGTAGAACACATAGAATAACATGAATTTTCCACTTGGAGAGAACTGGACGTTCCTAAGAGCTGTAATATCGACTCTGTATGTACTGCTCCAGGGCTCCAGTGAGGTACTGGCACTGTCCACCGCTGAACAAGAATTAGCTGTTACAACGCTGCGTGATGGAGATGCCTCCAACGGCTCCAAGTGAGCTGGCGTGGGCACTCAAAGACTTCTAGCCACAGGATCATGGATTTACTCTGTGAGTTACATTTTCCTCGTGGGCTTTTTCTAGGCAAAGACACAGCAGGCACTTGCCTCGGGCAGCAGATTGTTGGGAATGGTAACATAGCTGCGGTTCTGCTGCCCGCTTTGCCTCTGCCAGAGCCCTGGGAAGCAAGGGCTGGTCCTGTATCCCAGGGTGGAGTCAGATGTGCAGGGCAGCCTTGCCGAGAAGGAGATGACAACTATTCCAGCCCCAGCAATCACCATCCCACTCCCTCAGTGGGGGTACGAACAACGAGCCCGAACCCTGGCAGGATGCCTAGCTCCACATTTTTGCCTCCCTTCCCAGTGTAGAACTGGGCCAGCCCCAACTTCTCACCCTCGGGTTTGGCGAAGTTTGATGTTGCTTGTGCTGTCTAGAAACTTGGAACTTGTTCAGTTTATCCTGCTTCTTACTCACAGACAGTTTAGATATCTCAGTATCCTCAGGTCTGAACAGTTTGGACACATCTGTATCGGGTTTAAGAATAAACACTTGAACCATCAGGGAATCTTCTGTCACGCATCTTTTCCAGCACAAGCAGGCTAAAACATTTGCTCTGTACAAACATGCTTCATGCTACCCACATCAATTTTCTGCATGTTTGTATCTTCACATGCTAGTTCTCAGAAGAAAGACAGGTGGAAAAAGCAGCTGCAATCTTGTGCAACATGTTGGTGGATGCGGCATTGCAGAGACTGCATAGGGCAGCTGGGTTCTCTGTTCCCTCACAGCAAAGGCATTAGAATTGCTGATCTCACTACTCTCTGCTTCAGACTCTGAAAGTGAAGCTATAAATTCAGAGAGGCAGAAGAAGGAGAGAGGCAGGTTTGGAGATGCATGCCTAAAGGGAGAGAGGGAAAAAAAGGGAATCGGCAATAGAGCGGACATACAACACCTGAGAAGACTGTAAAGCAATAGCTCAGAAATACTGGGTGACACAGAGGCTGAGTGGCCTCATGTACTGCCACCAGACTGTGGACTTTGTCCCTTTTGGATCAGACAAGAAGTAAGATCTAAAATTCATCATTTAGCTTCAGGGCACTTTTCATCCAGAGTCAAAAGAGGTGTCAGGAGGGGAATGAGCATGCTGTGATACGGACAAATCCTAAACATTCCTAGTAATGTTCAATTACCAGCTGAAAAAGACTCAGGAAAACATTTGAACTGGCCAGGTTACTACAGTTTTTAGAACTGGAAAAGATAATTTTCTACCCAGCGCTGTAATTGAGCTGTAAAAGACTTGTTATTGTGTGTGCGGAAGCACCTGCTGAAGCAGATGCACAAGAATGAAGTAATATTATTTGTGATTAAAGATTTTGGGGTCAAATTCTGCTCTGAGCTATGAGAACATAAATGTTAAGTAATTCCAGTGAAATTTGTCATCTTACTAAAACAAAACTCCATAGACTCCCTTGTTTTTTTCCTTTTGTTTGATCCACGTACAAAGACCTGACTTTAACCCATCAAAGTTTTAGACGGATCTCAACCCAGCTACCTTTCTTGTTATTTGTGCTGAGTTTGTTCTCTGCTGCGGAGAGTAAGACTCTGAGATGCTCAGAATGTGAGCGTTGTTCCAAGAGATGTGGATTGACCCTGGATTAGCTGAGATTAGTTTGAAGTACAAGATCTTCCTGTTGACAGTCTGTGTCTTTCTCTTCAAATTTATGAGACCATGTGGGGGAAGACCACACAGACAACTTACTTTTGCATTTGTCGTTCCTTTTGCATAACAACGTTGATGACTTAGAAGGTAAGCTCTAGAAGGATTGTGTTTCCATTCTTTTTAGCCAGCACTGGCTGAAATGTGTAATAAAAAATCACTTCCTTGCTGTTTGCTTGACCTGGCTGAAATATTTATGTGCCTCAGTCTCAGCTGGCATTGGTTCAAGAACCGCTGTGTTCCCCTGCCTTCATTCCACCTTCTGAACTTCACACCTAACGTTGGGAAGAATCAGATGAACTGTCAGCCACACCATCTGAGTCCATTCTTTGTCTTACTAGCCTGAACAGGTTTCTTGTTGTTGAGGATTTTCTTGGATGAAAAGAAACAGTATGGAAAAGAAAGAGAATGTAAAGATTCATAAACAGTAAGAATGAACCACCATCCTCTGACTACACATACCCAAAGGTCGCAGGATTTCCCTGACCTTAGCATCAAAGCTGATAGTTGTGGCTGAGCTAGAGCAAGTCTTCTGGAGAAACACAGATTTTGAAATCTTTAGTGATGGAAAATCTATTACAAGCCTTGCTAAGTTGTTCCATGGTTGGGTTTATCCTTGCTGTAAAGAAAAATGTTTTTCTCTGCTCTGAGTTTTTATAGCTTCAACTTCTAGCAATTTGATCTTACATCTTTACACTTGAGGCTAAAAGCTCATTATTACTATGTGTCCGCTCCTTTACAGCCTGTTCTTATGTTACCTTTTCCTTCATACGATTGAGAATGGCCCTTAAGTATCAGGTGATTAAAACATCATAAGAGTTGCTGGGGTCTCCTCTGAGCTCTTTCCAAATTCTTTGTATCATGTACATCAAGAACCCAGGGTTCTCCAGCTCTACCAGACATCAGGGGACATACACGGAGCTTGGCCAGCGCTGTTAGCCTCGTTTATTGTATCTGTATTTCAACCTAGAGAGATCACATCAGCATTTTAACAATTTTAGCTATTGCTGAGATGGTACCCAAAATCTCTTTAGATTCCAGAATAGACTCCCTATCTTCTCATACCTCTGCCTGCAAATGTTCTTCACTCCTGCACGTGACCTTATTTTCAAACGTGCAGAAACATGCACTGTTTTCTTACAGTCACGTACTGGAATAACTTCCCTATAGGGAAATGGAGGGAGGGGGGAGGAAGGAGGGAATTTCTCCCCCTGAAGAGCACATTAGGCAAAAATCCATCAGGACAGCTGGTCCTTCCTTGGAAATGGGGAGGGATGGAGCAACCTTGAGGTCCTCAACTGCCATACAGACAGTCTAACTAAATCATCCCCTTGGTTTTTTTTTTTTCTCCCCGTTTTCCCAATGCCATCATTTGTGTCATTGGCAAAAGCCTCAAAAACGAGTTCATAGTTTATTCTGCGTCACTGTTAAAAACCTAGTTAAATACCGCGAGGTCAAGAAATGATCTCTTCGGGCCCTCATTAAAAACCCATCAGGTTAATAACATTTTCCCCATTTATGGTGATATTTTCAGACCTGGGAACTAGTCAGTTTTTAATCAATTTAGAATAATACAAATTCAATACAGCTGACATTAATTTCCTAATTAAAATGTCAGGTAGCGTGAAGCTGAATACCTCTGAAAAGTCTGTAATGCCAAACCCATTTCCTTTAGCAGCGAAACTTTTAATTCAGTTTTAATTTCAGCAGACATTTTTGTTGACCAGTGGTACTTACACTGTCCTCCCCTAATACTTTAGTGACTATGACCTGTGTAAACTATTCCACTGGTTTACCTGAAATTGCTTCTAGCTCTGAAAGATCACCAATTATACCACCCATTCCGTCTAACTCCTTACAAATGCTGGCATAATACTAGCTGTCTTCTACTTTAATGTTCCCAGCCTTCCAAAATCTGTTGAAATGATGTGCAAGGGCCAGAGAGCTCCCTGACACATTTAACATTCTTGAGAGCAAGGTGTCAGGATGTGATGATTAAAAATTGTCTTAAGTTAGGTTTTGCTTTTTAACATCATCTGCAGTTATTGTTAAATTAGAAAATATGTTATTACCTTGCAGTATAAGTAATGTATCATTTCACTTTTTTTCCAGCTACTTTTTGAAGTATCAGCCTTTGCTTTATTATTCACAGTTCTCTCATTTCCACCCGGTAGTGATACAAATCGTTGTTTGAATTACTTTAATTTCTGGCATGCTTAACTCCTTTCTTTCCTTTAATTCTGCTAGCTATGGATTTCTCCTCCTTTTGTCTCCATTTTTTTTCTCTCCCCTAAAATCTCTACAGAATCATAGAATCTTTTAGATTGGAAAAGACCTTTAAGATCATCAAGTCCAACCATTAACCCAACCCTGCCAAATCCACCACTAAACCATGTTCCTGAGCACCACATCTACAGGTTTCTCAAATACCTTCATGGAAGATGACTTAACCACTTCCCTGGGCAGCCCATTCCAGTGTCTGACAACCCTTTCAGTGAAGAAGTTTTTCCTAATATCCAATTTAAACCTCCTCTGGTGCAACTTGAGGCCGTTTCCTTTTGTTCTGTCCCTTGGGAGAAGAGATCAACCCCCACCTCTGTGCAACCTCCTTTCAGGTAGTTTTACAGAATGATAAGGTCTGCCCTGAGCCTCCTCTTCTCCAGGCTAAACACCCCCAGTTCCCTCAGCCGCTCCTCATAGGACTTGTTCTCCAGACCCTTCCCCAGCTCTGTTCCCTTCTCTGGACACACTCCAGCACCTCAGTGTTTTTCTTGCAGTGACCCAGAACTGAACACAGGATTTGAGGTGCAGCCTCGGCAGTGCCCAGGACAGGGGGACAATCACTGCCCTGGTCCTGCTGGCCACACTGTTCCTGATGCAGGCCAGGATGCCACTGGCCTTCTTGGCCACCTTTATTGTCTCCCGTGTTTTATAGAATAAATTTGCATTCATATCCCCTCTGAGTCCATCTGTTCTCTGTTAACCAGAAGAGCCTCTGTTCTCAGTTGGACTGTGGTTTTTAAAGCATCTCCTAGAATATTTTAAACAGTTCTTAATTATTACTCCCTTTTCTATTGATTTTTTCTTTTCAGCTGATTTAGCTTTTAACTGTTTTCAGCTTTGTGAGATTGGGTTGCTTTGGGTTTTCAGGTTTTGGGTTTTTGTTTTTTTTTTAATTACCAAGGACAGGTATAGCTGTCTGAACTACCAACTACTTTTGGTTACACATCACAAATTCAATCAAATCACAATACCTTGCACTTAAGCAATCTCTTTAATGTAGTGATGGATTTCTCTACCAGTCAAGACTGAGTCTAACATATATTCCTTTCATGCTAGGTGCTGAATTTTGGGGGCTAGAGAAGCCATGTTTAGTGAGCAGGACTTTTCATGAGAAATTATTGACCTGACACGATATCCTCCCTGACCCTTTCTGAGAGTACATTTAAAGCAAGTCTGTAGGGAGGTTTTTCACTTGGCCAGTGAAAAAGAGGTATGAAGAAGATCAGCATGTTTTGGAAACATTATGAGTGGGGTCATCTTAACATGCTGATTTCAGTTCTTGTGGGCCTTTTGCCATTTGAAACTCAGCTTAAACTGTTCCATCAACACTAGTTTGGTGCAAATTAGAAACAAAATAGTCTTGTCTTTACAATGTTAAGGGGTGGGCATATAGAATCATTAGGTTAGTTGCCTGTGAGCTTCTTAATAGTTCTCACCATGTTTTATCTTCATAAACTTGCCACAGTGCAGCAGTGATCCCTAAAAAGCCCTTGAGCGTTGTGTTTATTTAGAAGGTATGGTTATTTGGATCCTTACACACTTATGTAGTTTCTTCATATTCTTGCTGTAGAAAGGGGGAAATAACGCTCACAACAACAGGCCAGTTAACATTTTTGGGTTTTTTTACCCCCGTATTTTCATGGACTTACTACCTCATTAACAAACGTCTCAAAACAGAGACTGTAAAGATGTGTTTGTCTTTCTGAGAAAGACCATCTTGGAATGTCATTTGAAACTCCCTTCACTAAATGGTGTCCCCGGGCTTCCCTCTCCAGATAAAAACATAAGATGTTCACAATTAATGTTGATGGCAAACATCTTCTTAATAATGCTTTATTTTAAAACACTCCCATGGTTTAAACAAAGACAGTATATATGCCTTCTGGGGTGGGTGGGGGGAAAGACATCTTTATAAACCAGACTATTTAAAACTAAAAATATAATAGGAGGAAAAAAACCCTCAGTGGTATTTGACAGACAAGAACATTGTACCGATAAGCACAGCTTATTTGTTCAGTGTTGGCATTAAAGCAGGATATAGTGAGTAGAAGGGAAAATGCCATTTGTATTAGAAAACTCAGTGTATTTTAATTAAAAAGTTGATTTATATGGATCAGCCTTATCTGTATTTTCATTATCTGGCAGAGCAGAAAGAGCCTCATAAACTTAGAGTTACTTCAAGCAATAGGGGTCAAGCAATGTCTCATTTTACCATGTGTTTGCTTTAAAACAAGTTGGGGACCGACTGAATCTTTTGCCTAGGGGTTTCAAGAAGAAAATCATTGCGCTCCAATCCACCCCTTGCAAGTACACTAACAGCAGTTGTCTTGGAGATCACAGAGTTACTACTACTCTGTAGGACCAGTAGCAATGGTCTGTTTGGAGGTCTGTGCCTTCCAAAGGGAGATGCATTTGGGAATTTATGCCCTGATTTAAAGTTGACTGCAGTTCATGGAAACTAATGCCATTTTCGATAAGCTATAGAACAAGCAGTTATTGGGTAAGGACTGCAAGACTAAGCATGTGATAAATTCACTCCCCTGGGAATCACCTGGCACCAAATACCAGGCTTCACATTTAATCAAGTGATCAGAGAAGCTGGGTTACATGAAAATCTGTTTAATTGAGTATCAGTTCAGTGATTATTTGTCAGACAACCAAAATGTACAAATCTTAAAGAATACTTTTATACCTACAAACATTTTTTAACCCACTCAGTGCTTGAGACGAAATACTTTGAGATAGCACATTAGTCTTACAGCTTAGTCTTACCATAAAAAAAACCCAAAGAAATAGAGAGAGAATAAGCTGTCTTCCTATGGAGGAAAATAGATCCACATTTAAAGATCTGTCACTAAAATACCCCTCTAGGTGTATCACTTCGGACAAAAAAGTATTAATTCCTTAAGTCATAAAGCAGCTACAAATTTTCTAGAATCTTGCCACATTTGTGTTACAGGGATGTACAGGAGTGCATATACTGTTGCCTTTTTATGACACCTCTTCAACTTTTTTTCACCTTCCAGTCCATATTCCAAAAAAAATTTCCTCATTCCTTCCACAGGGACATCTGCCCAACTCTGTGTAAAACAAACCTTGTTTTCGTTGTTTTGTGGCTTCCGAAGTTTTATTTTCCTCCATCACAAGACTTAAAGGCACCATATTCTACAAACTAACACATTTAGATTCAGTGAAACCCTATGTTACTGCACACTAATGCAATAATGAGAAATGTAATTAAAGTCCCTGCTATAATAACATCTTATCGGAATGCACAATGAAGATAAACTTGCTTATTCCAGAGACAGAGGGCTTATTGCATAGGAAGCAGTTTGTTCTGATGGATTCTTTGATCTACAACCGGTATCTTTGTTAACTGGAGGGGTGGGGAAGGGCTTGTTATATATTGCCACATTTTCCTTGGGCTGCCAAGGGAAGAATAATTAAAAATAAGGGGGGCTTCAGGATCAAAGAAATGGAAAAAGTTATGCTGCCTAGTGAAGAGGCTGAGAGAAAAAGGTTTTAAGAAGATCTTCATTAGTAAATATTTAGAAGGCACAGATGCTGAATAAACACCTCATTTAGCTACAGACTTCAGCAGAACAATTACTGTATGAAAGAAAATCAGAAGACTCAAAAGAAAACTAAAAGTACGTTGATGGCAGGCACGTAAACCGTGTATAGAAATGCCACAACTATGTGCAAGGTATCAGGTTTTCTTATAAAGGGCAAGAAATTGCTCTGACTCATCTCTCCGTATTTTGCACACAAATGAGGCTGGATGGCAACTGAAAGCTTCAGAGACATTTCAGAAGTCAGTCCCTGGGAACCGGCCGAGATAGTTTCAGCGTACTGGCCCTTGGCACCGTGTATCTCAAACTGGGACGTTCAACTAGCTCCGGTCTCTTCCAAAAGAGGCACTAACAAGCGCAGGGAAATAAAGAAGAAAAGGAGTGATTTCTTTTTTTTCTGCTTGAGGCTTGCCAAAGCTAGAGCACAGCACTAATAGTTTATTCCAAATACTTAAACACTCAGTGCATGGGTCCGTGTTTGCAGAGTCCAAGTGGAAATGACTCAGCATGCAAAAGAAGAACAGGCTGCCCTGTTGTAATTCACATAATTAAAATATTCTGCCTAAATGCATTACATCTCCCCACACACATCAAAGGCTTGCATTTCCTCAAACTCTCCATTTACATTTAGGGAAGCCAGGGTTCTTCAGCTCTTTCGAGAGAGAAAATACGATGTGGCCTGGGCATCTCTGCCTTGGTGTGGATAACAAATCACAACACTGTGTAAAATCCCAGATTGCAGGCAAAGATTCCTGAGGTTTAATATATGTCGCAGCAGTGCCATGACTCAGTTACCCTTTGCTGTACTAAGGGCTGTGTGTCCGATTCAGCTGGTATGACAGCCTGTACTGACACGGGCCTGCAATAGCGCATCCAGGTCCCTTCATGGTCTAGACCACTGGCAGCCCAGACGTGTAGGAAAACTAGGATGCAGGCATTAGGGAATTGGCACAGGAGTTCATATCCTAGCTGGAGGATTTTGAAGGCTTCCAGGGGATGAGTGATTTTTGGTTTACTCGGGTTTCGAAGGTTGTGTGGGGAAGCCCTGGGAAACGGAGGGTTGCCTAGAAGGGCAGCACTTCTGAGGTGAATGGGTAAGGGCCTGCTGTGCTGCTGTTGGTATTTGGACAGGGCCACCCTCCTCTCCAGTGGGATCAGAGAAAGTCGAGGAAGACCTTCTTCACCAGCATGTGTGAGGTATTTGCTGTCTTGCCTAGCAGCAGCCTCCGGGTGGTGGAGAATGCAGGTGGAGAGGCTGCAGTTTAGGGAAATAAGGACTCAAGAGATCCTGATGTGGGAAGAGCAGCAGCTGTGGGGTTTGGTCCAGTAATGAGTTACAGTCCTTGCAGAGGTCCACTGAAAGCAGTGAGGAGCCAGCAGTAATTCTTGTCTGGGCTTCTTGCACTACAATGAACATCTAGTTTTCTCTAGCAGAAATAACTGATCATTCTGTCACTTTTAGTCTTATGCTAGAAAACAATGGTTTCCCAATTAATTATGCCTTAATGAAGAATTAGGGAATCATACGATACATTTGAAATGTGTGCTTCAAGAGGCGCAGGACTCAGGCCTTCACAAGGGACTTGCACCTCATTGTAGGAGAGTGAGTACCAGACCATCTTCTGAGGGACTATGTTACCACAGCAACATAATGGTTACAGCAAAAGGGAGCAGAGGGGTTCTGCGTCCTCCTTAGCTTAAAGGAATTTAATCCGTGGTAACTCCTTTCTGAAATAGCCACTGAGCTATGGAAAGGTCTAGCATGAGGTGACTGAAGTCTTGTTGAAATCGGGCTGCTGTTGAGCAAAGAGTGCAAGACTCTTGAGGGCGCAGGCTAAGTGGAGAGGTACACAGCCTCCTTTTTTACAGAGGAATGTGTCTGAGAATGGGAAGTCTTGGTTCTTGTCCATGTGCTGGGAACTGCCTCACAACACTTGCCTGACAAGCCATTGAATAAAATGCCTCCACAGCACTGGAAACAAGACTGAGGACTCCTTTCCCAAGGGGATATTTAAACTTTTCATTGGAAAAGATTTAAACTTTTCATTGGACATATTTTGTCAGCAATGGTTTTATTACTCAGTGGCTATTAATCATGTGCCTTACTGTGGCATTCATATTTCAAGTCATTAGCCTTTTATTTTCTGGCAAAAATGTAGTACATCTGTAAGAGTGACTGTTCCCTGCTGTTGAGAAAGCCATGGCATCATAAAACTTGAAAAGCCTTGCACTAATGTAATCAATCTACTAAATGACTATATTTGAAATACTGTGTACGTGTACAATGCCTCACAATAGAAAACAAAATACTGGTAGCACTACCAAGTTGTGGCTCCATTCTGGGATTTGGTGAGTTTCATGTGTGAAACAACTTCGATGCTGCAAATTCTTCCTCCACATGAAGGTCTTTTCCCTCTGACTTAGTGGCCCTTATCAACACAAATGGTGTGTTGCCACACAACATTTTGATGTCAGATTTGCATCTTAGCAAAATGACAAATACTTTTTTTTTTAATTACATTATCTCTCAGATATGAAAGACAATGTTTGCCACTGACTTTACATCCAGTGAATGTTTCCTATAAGCGTTTTCAGCTGTGTTAAGAAAAGCTGTGGGAGATGTGAGCCAATTGATTTTGGAGTTCTTTAGTGTCTTGCTGCCTACAAAGGCATCAGGTGTCTTAGGTGCATTGCTCACTTTGATCTGTCCTCTTCTTTGAGAATATAGAATTAATCTATACAGGACACAGTCCTATCTAGAAGAGATTCAACTGTGAGTGAATATAAATGCAGATGAAATTAGGGGCAAAATGTTGACAATCTGCAGCAGAAACATGGAAAGAACGAACCTTGTACAGAGCTAGGAAAGTGAGTTTCCTAAAAAACTTTCAGGGTTCTTGTAAATTATTATGTAGGCACAGCTGAGAGCAGCAGTCTACAGAGGATCATAGAATGGTTTGGGTTGGAAGGGACCTTAAAGACCATCTAGTTCCACCCCCCCTGCCATGGGCAGGGACACCTTCCACTAGACCAGGTTGCTCAAAGCCTCATCCAGCCTGGCCTTGAACACTCTCAGGGATGGGGCATCCACAGCTTCTCTGCGCAACCTGTTCCAGTGCCTCACCACCCTCTCCCGGAAGAATTTCTTCCTGATATCTAATCTAAACCTCCCCACTTTCAATTTAAAGCTGTTACCCCCTGTCCTGTCACTACAGGCTCTTGCAAAAAGTCCTGCTCCAGAAAGTCCAAAAGTCCCCCATACACGCTTGCTGACTTTTCCTAATTCTTAAATATCTGACTGATCTCAGCAGTGGTTTTATGAATGACCACTCTGCACATGTTTTCCCCAAACATCTTCCTTGGTGGAAAAATTAAAGCTCTTGCACATTGCTCGAACTTGTACAACTCTATTAAGTATTAGATTTGCAGTTAGCAGCAAAGATGGTGTTCTCCCTAAAGTAATCATGGTGCGTAACAAAACTCTTTAAAGCGGGGAACGTAATTGCTTGGTGTTGACTGCACACCTACAGAGCTGCATGAATAATGCTTGAATTAATCCACAACATCTTAAGAGGAAAGGAGCTAAAGCCCCAGGATTTAGCCTGCAGGCAGGGTAGTTGGAGTCCTAGCAAATCAACAAAATTACTTTATACCCACCCCACCCCACCCCCCCATCACTGTATTGTTATTCACAGCAAGGATTTTTTATTCTAACATATTAAAATCTTTTGCCCTACCAATGGAAAAATCAGGAGGGGTTTTTTGAGGGTAAATAAATTATCATGCCCATCTTCCAGATTAGGGCTAGACTGATGTACTGTATAATCATGAGTAAATCAGGAGTAGCCAGGAATAGATAGAATGCTTCATTATTTTACAACCCAGAGAAATCAGTACACGTACAATTAGATTTCTTTAAACACGCAGGTCTGTTCAAGCCACTCCTGAAATTCCTTCATGATGGGGGAGGGTACATGCAGCATGATAAACCTTCCCTCACTACTTTCTCCGAATCTGTTTCAAAGCACAGCATACATATTATCAGAGAATGGGGTGGGCTTGGCACTGGATTTTCCTTCCTTCAGTTTTCTCAGTGTAAGATGCATTCTCTCTCCTTTGAATGGTTGTTCAAGTGTATTTATTCTCTAGGCTACCTGAGCAGTGACCCTGTATTTGGGATTTTATCATGATCCTCTCCTATTGTCTGGAGAAGGCAATGCCCAGGATATGAAGTTAGCCTTCCTTGGTTCGCACTGGGCTTAGGAAGGCACTTAATAGACAAAACGGTGAGTAACCTCTCCACTCTGCAGTATTTCTGTAGGGTCTGAGAAATCACAGCATTCCTTATTCCTTGTTTTCCACTTAAAGAGGAATGGCTCTCTTAAGTTGTCTAGCTGTGTTTATTTGTTTTGGTAAACAGTCTTTTCCTAAAGTTAATGCATTTGGTAAGTGAACTGAGAAGGTCCAGATTTTTTTTTCTGTGAGACCACTTGTACTATTCGCAGATATGGGTGTGGGTGTAAGAATTTCAGAGGTATCGTGGAAGTTGAGGCAATACATGAAATCACGAATAGTGCACACAGAAGTTGCTTAAAACGAAGAGATTCTTGTGCAGTCGATCATTCTTTTTTTCTAGCTTTCTAGCAAATACTGGAATAAAATTGATTGCCATCTAGTTTATGAGAATAATTGGTCCTCTTTGTAGTCCTATTGCAGTACTCCTGCAGAAAACTGGATATTTTTCTTCTGTTCCTGTTCTTATGAAGCATTTTATTGAGAAAATAAATTGTCCAGAATAGTAAAATTAGACATAACATCAGAAAACATATTTGTGAGACCAGAAATTTATTGTTTGATTAAAACCCAGTAAAGGTTGTTCTAACCTCATCTGCACTAAAGCTCTCATTATCATGCAACTTTCTACCAGGCAGAGTCTAGCCAAACTTGTAAAACTACCCAAAAGCTGACACAGTTGACAGTTAAGCTGACACCATTTCCAGAACTTATGACTTGGCTTAAAGGCTGGAAGATGGCCATGGATAATGGTTTTGGGTTTTTTGGCAACAAGATATGGAAGTTATCAGCAGTTCTGTTGTTGAACCCTTAAATGGCATCAGGCCTAGTCAGCCAAAACCAGTTCAAAATTCCTTGTGGTTTTGCCCGAGTTCCTGGTTTGACAGCAGATGATTGAGAGTATGCGGCGGGGTAGTTTATGACAGCCCGTGCAACTGCGGTTGTAATGTTGCTACAGGATGAAGCCTATCCTTGACATAATTAGCTAAACCTTTCTCTAGTCTACAAAGATAGGAAGATAAAGATTTGTCCCACATGTGGAAGGCTGCTTTCCAGAGACCATGCAAAGTGAATTTGCCAAAACTGTTCGCAGAACTCGATGATTCTTCGTCATCCTGTGGTTCAAACAGCTCTTCTGATCTCCATTCCAAAAACTGACACTCAATATTTCCCTTTGTTTTGTAACAGGATCTTTGTACAGCTTCAGAATAACCTCAGATGAAACATTAGAACATGGCAAAAAACAGATGGGAATTCCAGAGTTAATGGTCACCTCATTCTTAAAGGATAGAACATGCCAGCGACAAAGGCTTGGATCCAGTTTGGATATTGAAGTTCACTCTGCTAAAACAACAAACTGCTGGTAGTTCGAAGGAGGACAGTGATCTTGCCAGCAGAAGAGGAAGACCCACGGAAGGCAGAGCCTGACTGATGCAAAGGCACGCACCTAAGGGGGCGCGAAGGCCACGTAGGTAAGAAGGATCACCTGTGGCTAAGCCATTTTGGGAGGATGTTTGTCTGGTCTGCAGCTGTCCCTTGAATACCAAGTGTACATGTAGAAAGAGACTGCGAGCATGAGTAAGTTATTTATATAATTTGCTGATGGCGTGGGAGTGCTGGGAAGTGTGGTAGGGTAAATGCAGCCAATGGATAACCGCCCACAGGCTGTTATCCTGAGTGCTGCTCAGCGATGGCAGACCCTGTCCTTAGAAAAGGTGTGAGAACTAGGCCTTAATGCAATACCTGGGAGCTGCAGGCAGTCTGAAGAGGAGTACTCCCTGCTAGTGTGGCTTTCCACAAGAGAAGCTGGAAGCATTTCCCCTGGGCCTGCTGGACTGCTGTAGCAGTGCTTACGCC
>NW_010224373.1:16133-45670 GCF_000690775.1 Eurypyga helias
TTCTTCCGCCGCAGTTGGCCAACACACCCAGCTGACCCACACCCTGCTGCTGCAGCTTGCTTGCTGCCGTTCGCCTCAGGTACGTCAGATGATTTCTAGTAACTGCAGTCACACATTTACAGTGCATGGAAGAGCTACCGCTGAGCAGGCTGCTAGTCTGAGATAGGCTGCACCCTTTCACTTCTTGCTTTCCAAGTGGGTGTCCTACATTTGTCAGGTATGGAGTGCTATTACCAGTGGATTCCACATCCAGCCAGAGTTCATCTCAGGCAGAAAGGGAGACACGGAGCACATTGCTTTAGTGAAAAAAGGATCTACCCTTTGCACTAACATGCACATGTTAAGGCTGTGCGTGTGTATGTGTGTAGTCTAAGAACCTGGCAGTTGGGCAACTTACAGACTGATCCGCTGTTACCTGCAAAAGTGTACTGGTACCTGGAAGACTGCACCAAGCAAGTAGGAAAAGTTTGTTGTTTTGTTTTTTACTCCAGGGAGTTATCTAATTATGCAGTTAGGGCAGTTTAATAGATCTATGAACAGTATAAAAAAAAAGCCTTAAAAATATCCAGGAAAATGGAGGTGAGTTAGCTCCTTCTTTTCTGTTCTATCTATTAAATGAAATCATATTCTAGCACATCTCTCTCAGCTATGATCTCACAACTATTACTTAAGCTCGGTCATATAAATGTACCATCTCATTTTCCAGTAAGAAACAAAGGTTTGTCTGTAGCTTCTCCCCTGAGCCTAGATGACCCCCTGGGCTGGTGTGCTCGAGACTCCCCTATGTGCTGTTGGCTAGCGCAATAGGCACGGCACAGTAGCTTCCAATTCTTAACCTCTGAATCCCTATCCCAAAGAGGTAGATAACTTACGGTTCAGCTGGCAGGGTGCAGCCTTCAACAGTGCTGGAACACTACTTTAATTCATGCCCCTTGAGCTATAGCAGACATGCCACTGCATCCCTAAGAAACACGCACGGATCATAAATAAAGTTAGATGTTATTTTAAGTAATAAACACCGAGATACAGAAACTTCATTGCAGCCTTCTGTCTTTGCCTGTCTCTTCATTTGGACTATTTTTAGTTTGCAGTCAGCATTATGACTCTGAACCCAAGGAACACTTGGAAAATAGGTACATAAATAATTATAGATAGGTCTCCAGAGCCTTAAATGTTAGCAGAGGATTCAAGTTAAATACTGGCTGGGACTCTTCAGTGGCTTGGAGATGTTGCTGTGCTTATACATATTAATACAATTCCATTTCCATGGTGAAAAACTAACCTGGACTCTTCTGCACAGTGGTGATTGAAGGATCCACACAGAAGCATCGAAAGTTTTAAACTGATGTGTTACTGAACACAATTCTGCAGAATGAACTGGACCAGTCTTCTATGTTTGGCTGCTTACCCTTTATAGTAGTGATCTCTGAGAACTTTATATAGATTAAAACTGATTAAAGCTGTGTTATTACCCATTTAAGAGTTACTTTGCTTCGTGATAAGGCTCCAGTGCCACTATAACCACTTGGGGACATTAACTGCTGGAGTTGTCACACAAAACATACTGTGCATCAATAGGACATGTCTGAGGGTAAGAAGAGTCATTTTCCAATCCCATTGAGCAAAAAGATGGCTTTTAAGGATAAAAGCTAAGTGTGTATCAGGGGATTTTGCATTGCTATTGCTTTGGGTTGTGATAAAAAATGGTAACAGTGAAGAAAACTGGTGTAAACTATTGTACCTTTTCCAGTAACTTGGTTTTTTGCATGGGTTTTTCAAAGAGAACTCTTTGATGTTAGGTACCCTAGTGAAAAAGTCTTACAAAGTCTCAGTAAAGTGGTGGAGAAAAGTAAGGCTGTTATTTAGAGTTATCAAAATCAATTGAAATCTACGTTTATGAAAGCACTAGCTATGCAGGCATTGATGTTGGTAAGAATGCTGCAGAATTACCATGCAGATTTTCTCCGCTTGTTTTTGTTCCCTTTTCAATGTCCGCGAAATTACTTTGGATTTATGTGTCTTTGGAGGGCTGCGCCACGAAGGACAGTGAGTAATCTAGCAGACTTGTATCTGCAGGAGTCACCCCAGCAAACACAAGGGTAGGAGGGCACAGCAAAGGTTATGATTCCACTGAAATACTAATGAGAAGACCTTCTGTGTCTCTGCAAGTCTGTGAAGAGTGAGGACAAGCTGGGCAGAGTGCTGGTTTGAATGACAGGCTTTGCGGTCAGGGGAACAGCCTACTCAAGCTCAGAGAACTGGGTTCTCTAAGCCTCTGCAGTTAAGTAAAACTGCATCAAATGTGAATCAATCAGCCTTTCTCCTAGTAGGAATGACCGGGAAATATTCCACCCAAGCCTCCTATTCCATGCTGTGGCACTCCATAAAATCAAGCTGGGGCTCTGGAATTCATCAAGTGATGGCCAGGACTTTCTTGATGGAGCTCTGTAATAAAAGGCCTCATTCTGAGAGAGCAACAAGGCCTCAGGTCTTGTCTAGGCTTAAAGAAGGAGGAATTTAAAGTCACATCTACCTCAGAAAAGTGTCCTAGCTTCCAGGTGACAAGTCATTCTTCAAGCTTGTGGTGAGTTCACAGCTGTCAAAAGGGAAAGTCCTCCTTTTGCTGCTGCACCCTGTGCCTGCTGGACCGCTCAGTGAGACACTGTAAATCACTGAAATTCAGAAAACTATCTCAGAAGAAAGGAAAAAAACCCAAACAAGTGAAAGATGGCATGCTAGGGAGCTGGACTGGCTTGAGGGAGACTATAAGCAGCCCCAGGCGAGGTGTACAGGGAGCAGGAACGCTCCCGTTCATAGCTTTGTGCAATTAAACCAGCACAGCTACTTCTGAAATGGTACCTAGGAGAATCCTCCGCTGATTGTGGGATTGCTGTGCAACAGCTGACGTATGTTGGGCCTGAAGGAACACAGAGGAAAGTACTGCTCTCAAGAAATCTATCACCTGAAACCCTAAGGAAGTATAGTAAATATACAGTAAACAGTAAATATGCCAAAGAGAAGGGCTGGAACCCAGGTCTTCCTCACCCTCAGGTAAATGCCATGATAAATGAGGCAGAATTGTTTCACATCAGTGTGCAGTGGAACAGCTTAAACAGAAAGGAGTTAGAGAACACCCCATGGGACACAGGGGTTTGATCTCCCTCCAGGGTGGGAATCTGCTCTTGGTCTCCCATCTCTTAGATGCAGATTCGGATCGGCAGACTAGTAAGCATGCTTCTGCTCTGCTAAGGGGAAACCTAGACCTGTTTTCTGAAAGGCTTCTACTCCTTCCTACCCTAAGAAAAGGGTTCTGGCTGTGCACTGAGCAGACAGCAACCTCCCCGCATGCTGAACAGGCTGATGTTAGACAATTCTGACTAAAGCCAGCGGGTTGTCCTGGGTGTGTAGCAATTCACACAGGTAAAAGTGCCTCGTACAGGATTCTGGATTCCAATAACCTTAAGCGTAGGCACCCAGGAACCTGATGCTTAACTACTGAAGTCACATATTGGGTCTGGTCCAAAACTTCCATCACCTGATGTGATCTTCATGGGAAAAATCAAGATACATGATTCCAAAGTTCCCAGTGGTTCAGAGAGCTACACAGAAAAACAATGGTAATGAATTAAACAAACTTGGGAGTAAACTAAACTGAGTATAAACTAATAAGTATTTACAAATTCATGGATTTAACAAGAACAGCTAACTCTTCCTTTTAAGGTAAAAGCTTGGGGAAGATCAGGATGTGAATGATTGTTAGGATATGCATTTCATATGAAGACAGGGCACCTCTGAGCTCTGACAGCTACAGATTTCTATTAGGCGTGTTCTTAACTTTTATTTCCAGCAGTTCTAAATGAGTTATGTTTCCCATCACTCTGCCTCTGACAGTTCTATAAAACTCACAGGTTAGTGTAAAATGTTTTGGTCTCACGAGACTGCTGCTTGAGTAATTAATACTGTAATTTGGGGTCTCTACCATGTGGTCATTTCTAATTGAAATAATTCATAGCCATTGCGTAGCTCTTTTTCAGAAGAACAGATTATTCTTCACATTTGCTTAATAGTTTTCAGTGCATACTTGTCACTGTGCTTCTTTTCCTCTGCATTCCATAAATGTTTGGATTAAGTTAATGTTGACCTACCTATTGATATAGGGCTCAAGACACAAGTGGACTTAAAAGCTCTGACACAAACCTGAAATTCGTCAGTGTTCAAAATCTTCACTGTTGTGGCCTGACCTGAAGATGGAAAACCTACGGATTTCAAAATCTTTTGATACTTCTCAGGTGAATTAAAATTAATCAGGGACAGACTCTTATGCACTTCAGTTTTGACAGTGAAAAGCCACTTTTTGCTAATCTTCTATCTGCTCCTCATGGGGACTCACAAAGCAGGTGCACATTTGCTTCAGGAGTGAGATGTTCACATGCACCTGCCCAACAGGTGCTTAGAGGAATGCTGGTAACTGTGAGCAAAACTCTCAACCCAAGCAGCAGTCTCACCTCCTGTTAGAGCACATGCCTGGTGGAGTCCCAATCTCCTGTGACAGCCTGTGTGTCTTGTATTTCGTAACCTGCAATACAGGGAGTTGAGTGTGCTACCCAGAAGGCTTCTGATCACTACGTGAGACAGGAGGCAAAGCCAACCACCCTTCCCAGCTGAAGTAAGCCTACTTTGCTGCCTCTGCTGCAGAGAAAACCTGGAGCAGTTGGTTCAACACGTGCAGATAACCGTTCCAGACCTGAGATCATTCCACACCAAGTAAACCAGGTCTCAGAAAAGCAACTGATAATGCTTCAACCCCAGAACACATTATGGCAGAGTTGGAACTCCATTTGTGAACTCCATCAGACTCTCAAGTCTGCTCTGCTGAAAGACAGGCACAGTGCCGTATCTGCATCACTGAAGTGCCCAAGTATCTCTTTGAAGTGAGTTGCAGAAGCGTTTGGCAATTCTTTGACCATTTCTTAAGATGCGGGCTTGGATGCGGGCTTAAACGATAGAGGAACTGAATCTGTACCTCGATCACCCTCTGTGAATGTGCTGACCATTTGGGCAAGAGGGAAAAGAACGATATGCTTCTCTCATTTTAACTTTATCCGATGAAGGAAAATATATTGCCTCTCTTCAACACTTCGTCTCATTTACTCTATCCAAATTTGCATTTCCTAAACAGAAGGCAAATGAATCAAGTTGCCTTTGCCATACAACTCACTGATTCCTCAGTCCCATACACTAAACATATGTCTTTTAGGGAAAGTAGTCCTTACATAAGCGTCTCCTCTCATCGCAAATACACACAGCGTGGGAACGAGTAAGAAAGCCTGGGTATGCTTCCTGTGTTCTTCATACCTACCTTTCTACTCTGAAAAGTGAGCTTTCATTGAAACTATTTTGTATAATCTCCTACATCGTTGTGAAAGATTCCATTGCTCCTCCACACGGTTCAGAATTGGAGCCTGTAGATCTACTGCAGCTGTCAGTGACCAGGGCTGGAAGAACAACCGACACTGGTAGCCAGTTATTGTCTTTATGGCGCAGAAAGAAGATGAGACATGATTTGCCAAAGGATTTTGTAGAGGTTAAGTAACAACTGAGGAAGGCTGAAAAAGGGGTCCCAGGTTCCAGCCCAGACTCTGAATGTCACTATATCCTCAGTCCCAACTTGTTTTAGACAAATTCTGTCCAATTCTTGTGGAGGCCTTGGCTTAGTGAGTCCCTTCAGCTTCCCCTTCCCTCATCAGCAACATTTCCTTTTTTCCATCCTTAACTGAACCGTCCCTTCCCCATTCCCTTCTTCCAGTCTCTTTACCGAGTCCATTACTGTTCCATCCCCATTCCTCACAAACTCTCAGTACTTTCCATCTTCCATTTCACTCTCTGGTTTTCAATCTCAGGCCCAGATCAAGCCTCTTTTCTGTTTCTCCCCATTCTCCTTCTGTCCCAGGTGATGCCTTTTGTTTTTATCCCCACTGCAATGGAATGTGTCAGGCTACACCTATACAAGCAAACTACACTGTGCCAGGTGTCCCACAGCTGCCTATCCCTGCTCTCAAAATATTTTTGAGCACGGTGTGGCAGTCAGTGGAGGTCAAGGACTATCTCCAACAGACAGTTTAGATGTAGCAAACTGCTTTGAAAGGCAGCTGAGAAGGGAGATGTAGGCATGCGGACGTCACCGGTGACATGTCCATCAACCTCAGAGCCAGAGTGCAGACCCTGGACTATGAAGACGTGTACTGA
The DNA here is from genome assembly GCF_000690775.1 of Eurypyga helias. Taxonomy (NCBI): domain Eukaryota; kingdom Metazoa; phylum Chordata; class Aves; order Eurypygiformes; family Eurypygidae; genus Eurypyga; species Eurypyga helias. The sequence goes on from NW_010224373.1 coordinate 22,380, forward strand.
CCTTTATCCATGGCTCAAATCCACGGAAAGTGTAAGAGAGTTTCCTGCCCACAGGTTTAGGCATCCAACCCCACAAAGCTTGAAAACGGCAAATCCAGCCTGCCTTCTGCATCTCTGAAGTGGAAGGTATCAAGTATTTTGTTGGACTGCCACATGCACGGTTGCTAAAGAAGGCTGCTAAGTAAGGAGAGAGGTACTGGAGATTTTATCTGCAAAGGTTTGGGAAAGGTTTGTAGAAAATGCAAAAATGAATTTTAAAAAGTATAAGAAATATAGCACCCCCCTGCCAAGCTTTGGCATCCAATTGAAAAGCAGATTTTTTTTTTAAAGAAGACATCACCAGATGTTTACTTATGATGCAGGAAATAATGCATGACCTAGGCCTCACCAAAAAGGTGAACTATTTTGATTAAAATTTCAAAGAAGCTCAATTTTAAGGTAAGACATGACGAAAATTTTAGGAATCTGCTTTTCAGAACTGGTTGGCAACTGTAATTAATTCAAGGCATAGCTGTCATTACCCAGGTTTGATCAGAGAAACTCAGCTTACAGAAACCGAGAAGCTGCTATCTGATTTTATTCTAGCAATGGCAACGAGTCGTTGTGTGGTTGATTCTGCAAAAATGAGAGGTGTATGTGGACTAAGCAGGAGAATAAAGCCGGCAAAATCAAACTGAAGATACTCTTTGAGAATTTATTCCAACACTTCAATTCATAGAAAACTGAGGTAACCCTAACAGGAGCAAAACTCAACCCAACACTGCATAAGGAATAAGAAAAATCACCAGTGAAATCATATGTGAAAGCAGAACCATATACCATTCATTCTTTAAATCAGCTTCCAAAAGACACATTGGCTTAGTTTGTTGGCAATCCACAACTGGCCCGAAGCATTACTGAAACGTGTGCACCGTAACAGAGTATGGCATGGCTAAGAAAGACTCAAGACCCCTCCCCTTCCTCTCTGATCTCATCTGAAGGATGAGATCTGCACACCGGCATTGCTAATGCACAGGCCCCCAGTGGACACTGGGTCTCATTTTTGTGCGCTCTGCATTAGCTTTCCATACCCTTTTTGCTACAGATACGTAGATGCGATGGACTCCTGGCCTTGAGCATGCAGTATTCATTAGTACATATGAACAAACCATATTTATCAAAGACAACATTTTAAAATGAAATGTGCTTTCTCTTGGACCTTCTACTGTCTGGAGATGAGCTCAGACAAACTATTTCAGCTTCAGACAGAAACATTTGGAATGTCAAGAGACTACTGAAAGTTCTCAGAACAGCCTTATGAACATTACTGGTACAACTCCCTAAAACCCATTAATGTTTCCCACAACACTGAATCTGAACATGCATCGGTGTAAACTGTGATTGATAATTCCACGCTGCAACATGGCCATGTATTTCCAGATACCACAGGAACAAACGCTTGTGGCCATTCACAACACGATACCGCGCACTGTAGAACAGAGTGCCTCTTTCCAATATCTATAAGGCAATTCCAAATGTATGATGAGAAAAAACAGGTATGTTGATTCGAGTGAATTTATAAGACATGTTAAAGCTACTATTTAATAAAATAAAAACCATGATTACCAGATACGTAAACCTTTTTGGAAATGCTTTCTTTTTTCAAAACATCGTACAAATTCCCTGCTGACAATCTTAAAAAACTCACACGTGCTGCAAAAATGAAACATACAACAGGAACAATGGAGAATTACCTCAGCTTTCATCACCACTTCACTTGATTGAAACTGTTCTCATGTTCCATTAAGTATAATAATATATTTGGAAAATGTAAATAACCTAATTACATTTTCTTGTTTCAAGCTGCCAGGCACCGGTCATATATCGCAGTCGTATAAAAAGAAGATCCCTGCCCATCTGCAGCCAACTCCAAAAGGGAACTAGCTTAGAACCTGTGATTAATAAAGGAGAAAGGACATTGTTAGAAAAAATGAGCATTGGCAAGACATGCATCTAAGTAGTCCTGAACCTCTGCATTCTCAGCACATTCAGCCCCCTAGCCTAGACCTTAACATTCATAAAAGTTCATACTGCGAAAGTTACTGCTTTATAGCAATTGCGTTATACCACAGGTGGGGGATTCTAGCTTGCCAGCAGCACTGGAATTCCATGTACATCACCAGATGCAAGGCCTTCTCCACGACAAGGCTTCATTCAGCCTGGAGAAGAGGAGGCTCCGAGGAGACCTCATTGCAGCTTTCCAGTATCTGAAGGGGGCCTACAAGGGTACTGGGAGAGGACTTTTTACAAGAGCCTGTAGCGATAGGACAAGGGGTAATGGGTATAAATTGAAATCAGGGAGGTTTAGATTAGATATCAGGAAGAAATTCTTCACAGAGAGGGTGGTGAGGCACTGGAACAGGTTGCCCAGAGATGTTGTGGATGCCCCATCCCTGGATGTCTTCAAGGCCAGGCTGGATGTGGCTTTGAGCAACCTGGTCTAGTGGAAGGTGTCCCTGCCCATGGCAGGGGGGTTGGAACTAGATGGTCTTTAAGGTCCCTTCCAACCCTAACCATTCTAGGATTCTATGATTCAATAGGAATCTGAACACCAATAATTAAGAAAAGGATTCCTTAGGGACTTTGGAGAAGAGGACACCACAGTGCCTTACAGCAACAGTATGATCGTGCCAACCTTCAGGCCAGGTAAGGCACCCACGCTATGACACCAAGCCCTCTTCTCCCCTCTGCCAACGTTTCTGTTGGTGCAATATACATGTGGAACTGCGCTGTTCTCTGACTTAGGGTGTTCTCTGCTCCCACCCTTCGTCACCACCGCAGTTCGTTTTACTTTCTGTTGTCCAAGGGTTGTGCTGAGGAGAAGAGATTCAGATTCAAAACAGAAAAGAAAATGTGAAAGGGAAAAAAAAACCCAAGGAACTGCATTTGATGAGAGGGAGGAAGTGAGCAGAAGCAAGCAGGACGTTGTAAGCCAGCTTTGCTATGAAGACACATGTCAGGAGCTATACTTCCCAGTAACCCAGTAAGAGAGACCTACCTACAGGTCTGAAAGAACATTGCATCTTAGGAAGAGAGGGAGCTAGAGAGGAAGCCTTATTCGGTGGGCTGAGAATTTTGGAAGGCGAGACACAGTGAAATGGGAGTTGAATCAATAAAAAACAATGGTCAGACTTCTGCAGATTGTTTTACAGTTGCAGTATTTTTATGAACACATTACAGTAAGAGGATGTGCCAAAGCAGCACCATGTCTAACTGCTTAGTTTTGTCTCCCCTTGTTACCCCTTCACCTACTCTTCCTGTGCCATGCCACTGCAGCAGGCTGGCAAGGACATGAAATTCAAAACTTGTATGGAAAGAAGGCTGTGAGTTATCAACACTGGGTAAAAGACGGGAAGTCCCCTGAATATTTAGTTCTGGATTGACACGTAAGGAATCTTACAAGAATATAAACAATTCCCCTACCTTCAATTTCAGTCCAGTTGACAGCAACTTCTGCTATAGGTATTCTCAAGCGCTGAGCTATGTAAAGCAGTTCCACATCAAACGCCCTGAAGAAGAACAGGAAACAGCAAACACAGTCACACTTATTTCCAGAAGAAAGATGGTGGCACTGTTAATTAAGCTCCTAGCCTGATTTAAGGAGGTTGGTGTTCAATTATGAAGTTGATACCAATGCTCTACAGGTCAGATGTACACGAAAGGGAAATTAATTTCCCTGACTGAAGGGCTCCGAACATCGCCAACATACAGATAACGATACTTCGCTGCGTCCTGTTTCCGAAGGTACAGGTCATGCTGCGTTCAGACCGCTTCTCACTTTTCATTCTGCCACAATCGTGATTTAAACGTTTTCAGAAACCAAGCGGCTGAACGCGCACCGTCAGCCTCCATCTCCAGTAGCTTCGTCGAAGGGAACAACTACCTGCCATGGCTTTATGCTGATCTGATGGTTTCTGCTTGTACTTTTTAAGTCAAGAATAACGGCAGCAGCACAGAAGTGAGAAATTACTGATGTTATTGTGCGTAACAGAACCTGAACAACAGCTGCACTTTTCCTGGTGATCATACAATGTCCGACACAAAAACCCTTCTGAGACCTGGCACAGTTGTTTGCAGGTTGTGCAGCAAAATGGGAGGTGATCCTACTTAAGGTCAGCTGCCCCTCCCTGCCCAGTTTCTCCAAAATCTGCTTTAACCCTCTCAGTTCTCTGCAGAGAACTGTTTCTGTTTCATTATTTCAACTGCATGCTCAAGTGGGCGTCCTGGATTTGAGACACTGCAGCTTCTGATACTAGAAAAGTGTTTTGGCGATTACAGCTCGTAATGCTCACGTAGGAATCAGCTACCAGTAGCTACTGCTGACAAGAGTGAATGCAAATCACAATTATGAATCTTCATAATCTGGTGATTTTGGTTAAATTTCTTAAATTTATTGATTGCTGGGTCTTTTTTCCCCTCCTCTTTGTAGACCTCAGGTGCCAGAAGGGGTGTTCTTGTTCATTAAATGAGTTCTAGTAATTGGAATTTAAGCTAAACAGTCATATTTTTTCCAATAAAAAGCTTTTATAAATACTAGTCTGTATTGGAAAAAACTGTCAATGCCCATCCACACCTGATTTCCACTAGATTCAATACATATTCAAACAGAGGTTTTTTTCCCAGGGAACTAAACCTTGAAGGTTAAGGAATTAGGAATGTTTTAGCCAAGCTGTTGGTAACGTTTCCAGTTTGAAGCCAATGGAACAGATGCCCCAAGCCAGCTTACACAGGTCTTGAAAATGCGGCTGCGAAGCAGTCAAGCACAATTCAACACTATTTTCTCTCAGTAACTTCTGAACTTTAGAATCTCCTTATATCATAGAATCATAGAATCACTGGGTTGGAAAAGACCTTAGAGATCATCCAGTCCAACCGTATCTGTCCGCCACTAAACCATATCTCTCAGCACCTCAATATATATGGTCATTGCTAAATCCAAGGCAATTTTCTTTTGAAATGAAAAAAAATCTTTTGCCACTGGAGAAAATGTATGCAATAAAAAAATAACATTACTTGTTCAGGCTTCAAGGTTTGCTTGAATTCAAGTCATGGGTAATCCCATTTAGCACTACAGAGAGGGTAGGAAGGGCCAGACAGAGATTCTAGAGCAGGCAAATAGACATACTTTAGCAGGCTGCTGGCCAAGTTCAGATGTTGTTTCCTGCTACTTCAAGCCACCCCGCTCTTTTTAAGGAGTGCAGTACGTTTCTGCCAAGCTATTAATGGATGCAATGGTAGAAGTCCCCTTGCAAATGTGCACTCAGGTATGACCCACGCAGGTAGTTCCCACTGCCGCACAGCCCACAGCGCGCTGGCTGGCTGGTGGAATCGTTACCAAACCCGCACCAACCTGATCATGCGCTGCACATGTGCGTTACAGGAGACCTACTGCCATCACTACGGACAGCGCTGAAACAAGCAACGGCGGCGTGAACAGAGGTCACGCACAGAGACCACTGTTATTGTGGGTAGACAATTTAGAACCACTTTGTAAATCTGATTTTGATTAGGCCATCAGGCCTTTTAATTGTCACCAAAAACATTACAGGAATAAAGGGAGGGTTTTTTTACCTCACTGAACTGAACCTGATCCAAGCAGCCTTGCCATTTTGCTGTTTTCTTTGAATCAGGGTTGGATATTGTTATTATTGAGACCCCACCTCATCTACTGCATCCAGCTGTGGAACCCACAACATCAGGAGGATATAGACCAGTGGGAGCAAGTCCAGAGGAGGCCACGAAGATGCTCAGAGGGCTGGAGCATCTCTGCTATGGGGACAGGCTGAGAGAGTTGGGCTTGTTCAGCCTGGAGAAGAGAAGGCTCCGGGGAGACCTTATAGCACCTTCCAGTACCTGAAGGGGCTACAAGGAAGCTGGGGGGGACTTTTTACAAGGGCCTGTAGTGACAGGACAAGGGGGAATGGGTTTAAATTGAAAGCGGGGAGGGTTAGATTGGATATCAGGAAGAAATTCTTCCCTGAGAGGGTGGTGAGGCACTGGAACAGGTTGCCCAGAGAAGCTGTGGATGCCCCATCCCTGGATGTCTTCAAGGCCAGGCTGGATGTGGCTTTGAGCAACCTGGTCTAGTGGAAGGTGTCCCTGCCCATGGCAGGGGGGGTGGAACTAGATGGTCTTTAAGGTCCCTTCCAACCCAAACCATTCTGTGATTCTGTGATTATTTTATTAATTATGTCATTGCCTCTCCTATTGAAGTTGTAATATTTAATTTTTCGCTGACATTTGAAAGCCAAAACCCCCGTGCACTCACCTTTGAATGTTTACGAGTCATGTGTATTAAGACTAAATCTAACTCTGTAGTATTTAGTACTTAACTGACTAAAAATCTTAAGAGACACAGAATAATTGTCTCATGAATTATACTTTATGAGCTGCTCTAAAAACATAACTACACAAAGTATTAGCCTAGTGAACTAATAGTTATTTGCAACAATTCCTATGGAGAGCTGATTACCGGAATGTCAGCACACACATCACAGTACAACAACGTTACATAGTTTGGCGAACTACAGCGCTCAAAGGAAAAGATTAAAAGCAGAGGAATGAATCAGGTTGAGCACTAATATTGTTACATGTGGCAGCCATTTGTGTAACAGTGAACATACCCTGAAATTAAAAAAACCCTATTTAAAGCAGAGAATGACTTCTGTAGTATTCTGCTGGGATATCCTTTTTCTTCCCCCGTTCATCACCACCTTTCAGCACACCTCACACACATACTAGAGTAGTTAAATAGGGAATATGGATTGTAGTGTATTCAGTATCTTGAAAGTATGACACCCCTTCTGCAGATCACCAGATGGTACAGAAGAACCACGTGGAAGTTTCCATAGTCAGGATTTAAGCGTGGGTATGTTAGCTGGAGCCTACCCTAGAGGAGATCAAAGCAAGGCCAGTGCATGAGTTGGTGAGTGCAATACACGTGTTTTGACACGAAGCCATTTGTGACTAGTTAACATCTGACAGAACCACTGGTAGAAGCAGCAGGGAATTATTCACACCATGTACTTCCCCGGCTCCTGCTGCAGAGAGTGAAAGTAGGTGCCTCTGGGGAAGGGGGACACAGCTCAGAATACCTAAGTGGCTCCAGCGGGAACGAATTCAGGCTCCAATCTAAGTACCCAAAGATAGAAACCCAGAAACACACGGTCTGAACACTTCCCCCATCTATTTCTAACAGCGGTTCCATTGTGTGTCAATTAACACAATCGTAAAGAGTAAAATACAGAAGAACTTCTCCGTGTGGCTGTGGTTACGCTAAGGAGTACTTCTGGTTAAGTCAGAATTTACAATGATGCTGGCTAAAACTCTGTTGAACACCAAGTTGGTGGGTGTTTAACTGAAGTCAACCCTTTCAAAATGAACCCTTAAAATGCTTCAGCTTGCTAAGATATCCATCCTGTAAAATTATTCTCTCTTTCAAAATTGTACTAGGAGTCTTTTTTTTCTTGCTGGTCCAATATTAAGTGTTACAAATATCAAAATTTGGCCATCAGTTATACTGCTTTAGCTGGAATTTAGGGGTTTTTTATACCCAAAATATATCATTCCCGCAAACCCTTAATGGGCAGAGAAGACTTGCAATGACCACAGAGGTCTAAGAATGAAATAGGATGTCAAGAGGGTTAGACTTCCAATACTGCCCTGGCTGTACCGGGGCTTTTGAAAGTCCACATCTGCCAGGAGGAGGATTCTAACAAGACACAACAGACATAAGAGCAAAATATTTTTGCATTGATTAGACATTCGTAAACGTCTTGTCATGCACAAAACCAGGAAAAACCATTCATTCCTGTGCTTGTGCTGGACAATAATGCCAAAGGAGTGGAAAAATAATCCTTGTAGCAATGTGACTGCTTGTTTTCCTGTAATTTTAAAAAAGAGATTCCCATTTAGAGTTCAGTGACAAATGGGAAAAACAAAGCTTCATTTTTGATATTAAGCTTTCAAGTTTTAAACATGAAACAGAAAGGCTTGTTCGGTGCACGAGGCATTTTTAGTAGACAGAAGTAATAGCAACACTTCGATCTGATCAGCCATCTCCAGAGCTGTGTAGTATCATTTTAAACTGCCACTTTACTATGTCCATCAAACCTGGACTAGAACTACGTTTCGAATACCCCTCATTTTATCAATATTCCAGGTAGGACAGCAATTGCTGCCATGTCTAGCTCTCCTAGGTAAGGAATGACATTTTCTGGCTGGAACAAAATTTATGATTTCTTTTTTTTTTTTTTTTTTTGTAGTCAGGCGAAATCAATGACCAAATTTAAGGTAGGAAAATTCTGCCAGTAAGACCATTTAATTTTCCAGTTTTCCTGCTGTGTATTAAAATTGAGCAAACTCACTTACACCTCTCAGGTCAAGACTGTAGATGCAGAACTCGAGCTTCTTTTGAATTCTGAAAGTGAGTAATTCCAACTGTCTCTATTACATTTTTTAAATATTCCTTTTAATTTTCTTTTAAGTTTTAATTTAAAAAATGTGCTCCATTCATTTCTGAAAAACAGATTAGTGCTGTAATCAGATTCAGAACCTAAAACGCAAAGCATATGCTCTCTGTTCAAAAAGTTGCTCACATTTCAACCCAATGTCAAAACTCTGCCCCTTAGTAAATTTCAAGAACGTTTGGTTTGCATTCGTATATACACAGTCAGCTCTCCAAAGGACAGTTAAACAAAAAACTGAATGAGAACACTCACAAAAATGTTAGTTTAGGATGCAAGCATGATTTCTTAGCATCAAATGTATAAACAGTTTCCAGTATCTATTAATTTTCCAATGCTTTCTAAATTTAGGGTTAGATTAACAAAATGTTCTAGGAAATATCCTGGTTTCTCGTTAAAAAGTGTTATGTGATCCTTATTACCGTAATAAGGATTTGCCCCATTCCTGGGAGTGTTCAAGGCCAGGCTGGATGAGGCTTTGAGCAACCTGGTCTAGTGGAAGGTGTCCCTGCCCATGGCAGGGGGGTTGGAACTAGATGGTCTTTAAGGTCCCTTCCAACCCAAACCATTCTGTGATTCTATAATGATAAAACTATTCTTTCTCGTATATTTTAGTTTGCTTTTAACATTTCCTAAGTCTAAGCATCTATAAATCAAATTCAGCATGGTAAGCAGAAAACCATGCTCTCAGTAGTAGCTTTACAGTATTTTTTAACACGAAAGAGGTGATATTCAACTCAGTGTCAACTGGAATAGAAAGAGCATGAGGAAAGCAAAAAAAAGTGAAGGTGTAAGCAATGAGTTTTTCATTCTCAAGGCAGCTGATACTGGGCCATTTCCTTCTGAGTAAGCTCATACTGAAACTGCGAAAGATGCACCGATCATTTGAAGGAAGATTTTGATGTTCCCGCTCTTTTTTTTTCCTGTGAAAGATGAACGTGGAAGCACAAAGCTCCATTTTATAGGTGGTGCTGGTGAACCACCGAGAACACCACATGTATTTATTTTGGTGTCTCTGATAGCTATTTAAGCATGGAAACAGGAATTTTTCAGCCTGCCTGACCTAGCAGCAGGATAACTATGTAGTTTACACCGATTTATCTATTACCAGAGTGTAAGATGTTCACTCTTCACAAGGAAGAGTCTGTGCTCCTAAAGCTTTCTCTTTGAGGTGTGTTATCAGCCTGCTGAGGGACGCAGAAAGAAAAGCTGTATTATTTCTCAAACACTTACTGCTCTGTTTTCCAAGCAATATTGACAATATCCAGCACTTTGGGACAGTCTCCAACTGCCCAGTGCTAACTCAGCACTGGTGCTCTCTTGTATGCAAAGACACTACTGGATTCCCTTATCTGAAGGGAAGAATTCTTGGGACTTTTTGAGTACAGAAACAACTGGTGCTGCCTGTACAGTCCAGAAAGTGAGCTGCCTTGGATACAAAATTGGTTTGACAGTCTTTCCCGTAATCCGCTACTTTCAGGATTTACTGAATAGTTTACCCTTTTGATGCAGCTGAGGCACCAGCAGCCCAACACATATTTTTTCCTACATAGCACTACACTGTGAGTTGAATTTACCCTGCTAAACTTTAGTCACCTACAGCAGAGATAGCTCCTTCTGTAAAAATTGTCTGGAGTCCCTTTTTATCAAGGGCAGTGTATTGGGTTTGCATGGCAAGGTTCTGGAACAGGAATTTGTCAGCTGCACTTCATCTGGCATATTTCAGAGATCTGTATTAAGATGAAATTAATTATATCCTAAAATTCTCCCTTATTCTATTCTCTAAGAAGGGAGACTGGATGACAAGTACATGCACTCTAGATGCAATGAAGCAAATTTTGTCCTTTGTGTGTGTATATTTAGGTTCTAACTGAGAAATAAGCTTAAATGTTCAGGGCAGGAATTATAGAATGAATTTTATTGCCATTTTGTATTAACATCATAAGCAAATGTTATGTATTAGTCTAAATATTTATTATGTCCTCACATAAGAATTGACTTCACTCTGTAGTATCTCAAAAAATCTGAGCCTGACAGGCTTGAGCAGCTTTGTCTGCTCAAAAATTCTTGAGCAGACAGGACAGATGAGGCTTGCGCAGAAACTGAATCGTGTTCAACAGCTCACCTCACACTCCAGCTCAGCAGCAGGGGAGCCCCCAGCAGATGCGATGTCCAGGGTGTTGGATCTCAGACAGATCACGGAACCACAGAACCACAGTGTGGTTCGGGTTGGAAGGGACCTTAAAGACCATCTAGTTCCAACCCCCCTGCCATGGGCAGGGACACCTTCCACTAGACCAGGTTGCTCAAAGCCTCATCCAGCCTGGCCTTGAACACTTCCAGGGATGGGGCATCCACAGCTTCTCTGGGCAACCTGTTCCAGTGCCTCACCACCCTCTCGGTGAAGAATTTCTTCCTGATGTCCAATCTAAATCTGCCCTCTTTCAATTTAAACCCGTTACCCTTTGTCCTGTCACTTGCTGCTCCTGTAAAAAGTCCCCCCAGCTTCCTTGTAGGCCCCAAATATTACCCTATGAAATGCTGCTTGCTGTTGAATACACCCCAGCACTCTCCTCCATTGTTAGCAGAACACCTGGGCACTGACCACATTGAACCAAATTCTTCTTTTGGTACCTACCAGAACTGCACTTCGCTCACAGGAGTTTAAGATTCAAAAAGAATCAAATAATTTCTTCAGATGCCAAACAGCCCCAGTGCAGCGACGCAGAGGTGGTAATAAACCCAGATTTCAGAGCCTCTTGTCCAGTATGAAGACAGTGGTTTCTCTGTAACCCCCTGCTGATGGTGTCAGTATGAACTGGTTGTCCTGCAACACAGTTAGGGACTCCCCATCGTTCCAAGTCAGCAGAAATATAATACTGACTGCTACTTCTTCCTCTTGCATCTGTGTAAGTCATGACATGTACTGAACCTCCATGGCACAATGTCTAACCAGTTTTTATTTTCCTTGTTACACACATGCTATGCGTGTGTAAAGACATCAGGGGCCAGTTTTGTTTAAAACAAGAAGTTTCCATTATTTGGCTATTTCAGATTATTACATATAAAGGAATCCAATATATGGTTCACATATAAAGGAATTCAATATATGGTTCTATGGGATGAATGTTTGATATCCCTACATAATTTCCTACTGTAATTAACCCAACATCTGTACAACACAGACATTTCACTTACAACTTCCGTTTCCTTTAATACACCCACATTCCCCACATGCTTATACCTCTCCATTGCCCAGTTTACTTCCAGATCTTATAAATATTAGCTGGGAAAGGGATGGTACTCTGTTTCTGAACTGTTATCTTCCACTTGCACAGTGCTGAATGGCTAGCTATGAAGCTGATGGTAAGTAACTTTTGAGTCCATACTAAAGTGTTTTCTTCTGTAGTGGCAATAATCTGAGTTTCTCTCCTCTACTTGAGTTTCAGTTTCCACAAAGCTTGCCAAAGCTTTCAATCTTTAAATCCCTACTGTTGTCGGGTTTGGTTGAAATTAGCCAGTGAAGGCAAGGAAGCACAAAGACCGCTGAAGGACAGATGAGGATAAAAGCAGAAAATATATTGCCTATTTTGGCAGAAAATGAAACCAAATTAAAAAAAATGTGTATTGCTGTGTCCTGGTTTGGCTGGGATACAGTTAATTTTCTTCAGAGTAGCTGGTACGAGGCTATATTTTGGATCTGTGCTGAAAACAGTGTTGGTAACACAGGGATGGTTTCGTTACTGCTGAGCAGAGCTTACACAGAGTCAAGGCCTTTCTGCCTCTCACACCACCCACCAGCAAGTGGACTGGGGGTGCACAAGGACTTGGGAGGGGGCACAGCCAGTACAGCTGACCACACCTGATCAAAGGGATATTCCAGACCATACGATGTCATGCTCAGCATATAAAGCTGGGGGAAGAAGAAGGAAGATGGGGACGTTCAGAGTGATAGGGTTTGTCTTCCCCAGTAACCATTACACATGATGGAGCCCTGCTTCCCTGGAGATGGCTGAACACCTGCCTGCTGATGGGAAGTGGTGAATGAATTCCTTGTTTTGCTTTGCTTGCGTGTGCAGCTTTTGCTTTACCTGTTAAAATACCTTTACCTCAACCCACGATTTTTCTCACTTCTACTCTTCTAATTCTCTTCTCCATCCCACCAGGGGAGGGTGAGCGAGTGGCTACGTGGTGCCTAGTTGCCAGCTGGGATTAAACCACAACAGTTCCTTCAGGCAAATTTATGACTTGGAAGTACCTGGAGAGCTGCTTACTGAAAGAATTTGAATTATTATTTTCTCGACTAACAAAACAAACATTCTTCATCACTAACCAGCAGCTAGGATTTATACACAGACATCACATGCTTCAGAGTAGCTGCAATACTGAAATTATTTTTTCAAAACCATGTTCAATTAGAAAAAACAAAACAAAACAAAACAACAAAACAAAGAAAGAGTTTACCAGCGTTCTATATGAAGAGTGGAGAAAGTCCGGGAGGCTGCTTCTCTGGTTAAAAGTTTAAATCCACACTGTGTGTCCCTGATCTCTTTGACACAGAGAAACCATACAAGGAAGTGGAATCCATACATCAGAAGAGTTCGAAAGTAAGAGCGCTGTGGACAAAAGGCAAGATGTTAGATGGTTTCATGTAAGCGAGGAGGGAAAAGTCTGAACAGAGCTGGCTTACAGGACAACAGTCCTGTTTCGTGAGAGCTTTCAAAATTTGTAACCTGCTTTTGTTTATCACTGGAATAAAATCAGAACTTTTCAACTGTTACAGTGAAACAAAATCACAGCTGAAAAGGAAATACTTGCCACTCAAGCACACGGTTAGGATGCTAGCCTAGGATGTGAGAAAACCAAGGTGCTTTTTACTGCTTCCCCTAATTCAGAGGAGCCTTTCTGGGTAACACCTTATTAAGTGGAGCAGGAACCGCCACCTGGACTTCAATTAATTAGAGGGACAGCCACATTATCTTCTGCATGGTTATCTGGGAATTCCCCCTAGAAAATGAAGAGCGAAGGAGGAGGGAGATGGCACACTACCTGCTCTATTCCACTGGACACTTACAAGCTGTATTTTCCCCTGTCTAGTCCTCTTGGTTTTGTAAAAATTGGTTGAAAAGGTCCAACAAATTTAAAAGCTACTAGGACAAACAATGGAGAATAAGCCAGCAGAACTGCATGAAGACCACTACTCTTAGGAATACACACTAAAAGCTAAATAGGTTCCAGCTGCTACTCTGACACAACAATTAAAAAGTTTTATATAATAAAAAATCCCAAATAAGAGCATCTCTTGTTGTTTGCCACACTCTTCTTTCATTCAAGATTCCATGATCTCCAGAGCTTGCACATGCCATGTTAAGGCACTTAAGGGAATGCAATTAGAGAACGCACTTTTTTTTGCAGTATATGTTGCACCAAGTAAGAAGATGACTAAAGTAACAGCTGCTGTGCAAGATAATGTTTCATTCCATATTTGCAGCAATGTTACACAGTCACCTCTTTTGTTCTTTTGCTTTCACAAATTTATTTTACCTTCCTGGTAGACATTCTCCCAGCCTGTTCTCTGGTTAAGCTTTTGTTCTTGACATAATAATCATACAGGTAAGGTTGTTCATGGAATCCAGAGGCTGGACTCTGGGTTTGTAAAGGTTCCTCCCTCGTCTTTTATTTGAGACAGCTCCAGAACAACCAGAACTCTGATCCACAAACAGCTTCTGAACTCACTATCGGTCTTCAGCTCAATTCAGGTGACTGTATCTAAGACTGCAAGCCAAACACCACATCTTTAGAAGCCAACAATTAAACTGGTAAGCATCTAGGGGTGGTAAGATATGCCTTGAAAACTAGTAATTTCAAACCTCACTTGAAAAATGAGAGGATGCTCATCTTATTATGTAATAGCCCTTGGCTTGAGGAAATTCAAATTCATAGCTTGTGCCTCTCAGAAAAGTGCTCCAGCCCTAGGATAATGGTGGATCTGGTGTGGATCCTTTGGCCCTTTTGGTGAAAGTGAACCACTGTGTAAACCAAGAACACAAGGCTACTCGTCCCACAGGGGAAGCTCTAAGAGGCTGCATGACTGTCAGCCAGTGACGCTGCGCACTTACTTCACAGAGGACAGTTCCTGGGGTATGTTCACCTCTAACAGAACTACTGATGCATGTCATACTAAGGATTCATTGAAGTACATTAACAATTCTGGAGGCACAACAGAATTCTTGATGTCTTGAGACTGAATTTAAGGATGAAATTCTGGTCTTAATAATAAATCCCATATGGCTGCTTCTCACAGCTTCATTCTACCGTTTTAGATGCCACTAAGCCCAGAGAGAAATCCCAACTGCTCAAAGATTGTTCTGTCCTTTTTTTTTTATGCCTATTGCACCACTTATCAGTCTCTTCCCAATGTGGTAAAGGCAGTCTTAGGGACAGCTGGGTGATGAAATGGACTACACATTTAAAACAGAGCAGTACGACTTAACCACCTGGTGAATCCCTTAGCAGAAAATCAGAAATATGGGCAGAAATAGGAAGCAAAGGAGGGACATACTCATCCTAAAAATTGTAGTTTTGCATTAAAAGATAAAGTCCTGTTCCAATTCCTCTTCCTCATGTACCAAGGCCGTCAAAGATGATAAAAAATATGAAGGCACTGAACAAAGTCTGTTTATATTCAGTACCTGACCACCAAATGAAGCATTTTTTCTTGGCTCAAATTTATCAGCCACATGGTCCCCATGTAGTAACAACATTTCCAGGATACACTGCCTGCACAGCTAAGAAATAACTGCAAATGGTATATTCTGTTCCGTGAGCATGAAGTACCATGTCAAGGATTTATCCTAATTTCTGATAATGGTGGAGTTTTGGATTTTTTTTTTGGTGAGGATGCTAACACACACGGAGCACTACTCACAAGAATGCTTTCCAGTGAACCACTCCAGTACTACCTGATAAATCAGAAGAAAACTAATGAAGATCTACCAGGGACTGAACATTACCAGTGTAACTTCTTTTGTACTTCTGTAACTATTTTAGTAGATGTGTATATATTTTAGAATCCTTTCAAGTGGTACACATTAGTATAAACAAAGCTTACTCTTGAGAACATTCAAGATGATGAGCACGTCCAGTGATGTTGAAAAAATTAGTCCAGCAACGGGTCTGTTGCAATACGAGTTCTGTGCCTGTGCTTTGTCAACTACTGTCTGCCAAGACATCAGAAAACCAGATGCGAGATAGGACTGTGCGCCTACGCATCGCTGGTTATTCCACAAGAGCCACACACAGAACAGCACTGCCCCTGCGTTCAAAACTCAACAGTTTCACTATCAGTAACACAGAAAAATTATCGTACTTTCCCACGAATTGAGATACTCTTCAAACAGTTTGCCACTAATTATCCCCAACTAATTTTAAACAGGTCTCAAGATCAAGCTCTCGCACTGGAAGACAATCAATAAGGACGAACTCGTCTATCGCCTTCCACTCCAGCCCCAGTACTGGCTACCTGCTACCAGTTCTGTCGGGAATCAGAAGGTCTGATTGTAAGATGTTCTCAACGAGGAAAATTAAATCCATACATTGGAACACTAACTCAAACCAGTTCAAAGTGCCTCAAATCTGCAACATATCATTCGCATACGATGGAGCATCTGCTGCACTTATGACAAGCTTTTCCTATTTCTTAGCTTCCATTCTTCTACAAATATCGATTATTTAATTGTAAAATCTGTAGAGCTTAATCAAGTAATAGAAGAATTTGAGTATTAGTACACAGCAGAAAAGGGAAACAAACCTTTGCTATTGAGTCCTTCTCCAGATGAGCTCTAGAACCACAGGAAATAGCCATCTGGTTCTGTACAGGAATACAGATTAAAGAGTTATTCCTTAAACTAACATTTTCTGGATCAGTGGAATCTTCTGTTGAGACCCGTATAACGAAAACTTCAAAGCAGTGTGTTTTTCTGCTTCCTATAGCTGCACTCTTTCTACCGATAGATTCTGAGCTTAAAAATCAAGTCTTTTCTACAATTAACAGACTGTCTAGAGTTTGTTACATTCAGCATATGGTGCAAACAAATTTGTGCAATTTATTCAGGTCTGGTTTAGCCTACAGGGTTTCTCTGAGGTACGCACACAGTAAACGTGTTAAACAGCAGAGGTATGCATCCAGCGTTCCGAGGCACGCATGACATAAAGTATGCTTTCCCTAAATACTGCACTGTGGAAGGGGTAGCAGGACAAAGTGTTTGTTTCACTAATGGACCTCCAAACACACAAAATGATATGTCACCAGCCAGAAACATAATCCCCAATTAAATCAAAAGAGGTGATTAAAACAGAAGATTTAAAATTATTCTTATCTACTACTTCTCAAACGAAATCTCTCAAACCTGCTATATTTGAGAGTGTGGGACTGATGCTGGAGAACCAGCAGCTGCTGCTGCCTTGGCAGCAAGAGCACGTCAGGGAAACGCCACCAGCCGGCAGCTCCCGCGCTCGCAGAGTGCGACCCTTCGCCCAGGCGCATCCGCCCCAGCTCCCGCGGGAAGGCCGCACGTTGCTGCTGGCGCTGCGGGAAACCAGCCGCAAGCACCTCACTGTTCTGCATTCAAGCAGTGAATAAACCTCAGTTCTTTCAAGTAAAGCACTCAGAAGGGGATGACGAGCCAGGGAGGAGCTCTTGTTCCACAGGTTTTCTGAATCTGTATTTACAATAAAAATTCTTGTGAATACTGTCATTAATCTAACAACTCTGAGAAAAGACAACCTTTATGAAATAGGGTGAAATTAAGATGCATCCCTAAAGGTATATAGGATGACATCAGATAAAAAGAAAATACAAAGCAGTTAATAAAGAAAAAATTGGTTTTTAACTGAGTAGGCAACACATGGTATTCATATTGAGCAGAACAACTTCAAAGGAAGACTGAAGACTGGTAAACAGAACATTATGTACTGCACTGCAGCAGGCACAGGGAATGCAAAAGAGGTAAGAACTCTGTGGAAACCACCTCCTGACAGCCCGTTCTTGCAGCTTCCAAGCTTACACCTAGGTCTTCAGACACACACCTAGATCTTCAACCAGATCTCAAAGAAGACAAGTTGAAAAGAACTACAAAAACCAATCTGAATGGATGTATATTAGTGTAAAACCACAAGAATTTATACTCACAGGCCACGGCTGAAGATTTCTTAGACCTTCTTCTACTTTTTCAATATCTTCAAATTTTGTAGCTCCATCTGCATCAGCCATAAGAATTTTTTTGCCCCGAGAACTAAAGACACCCTGCAACCAAAATAAGTCAATAAAAATCAACACCTTTGAAAAAGGCATTGGTCACAAACCAGCTGCAAGACACTGCAAAAGCCTAACGTAGTAACTACAACAGCGTAATCTCAAAGATTCAGCACAGTGGGTGAGTCTTAATGTTCTGCTACTAAAAACAATTTACCAATTTATATTGCAATAACAGCTAGAGACTTCACACACTGCGTCGTGTCCCACAGTCAGAGATAATGCATGAACATGAAAGGTTAGCAATCCATCCCCAGAGAAGCTTGCAAACTAAAAGCTTTCCAAAGTAAAATCGTGAGAGACAGCAAGTTGCTACAGTCAGCTACAGGGGAGCACAAAGAAGCAGCGATTAGCAGCTGCCACTGCACTGGATAGCTTTTCTTTGTCACGTGAGCTATGGAAAGGAGGATGCAGTGCTACTTTTTTCTGTTTCAAGAGAATTCAAGAGATAATCTTAGATTAGTTTTGAGAAATAAGTCTTAAGTCACAGTATCCCTGCGAAACGTTTATGATACATTAAATGTCACAGCTTGTTTTGTCGTATTTCTTGGTAATTTCTGAAGGGGTCCACATAGGAAAACAATGAGCAGTGGGTTTGCCAAACATACTGGGCATGTGTGACTTTAGAAAAACCTGTCAAGGAGGTAGTACACACCCACTCTACATTCTCCAGGGCAAAACTATATCACACAGAGATTCATTCTCCTTCTCTGGGAATAACATAAAAATTATATCTCTCCACACTTTCTCATTTCCTGTTTTCTCCATTTGCTATGGTCATTCGTGTATCATACGCAAACTAAACTGACATATTGAGGTAGAGCTTAGGATACAGATACAGACAGTCACTGATAACCCATAAAAGATACCACTCTAACATAAAAGGTGTCATTCATCTTAAGAAAAAAATGTTCCCTCTAAATGGGCAACAGCTATTTTATTTTTAGAATCTGATCACTTTATGATATGTTCAAATTAATATGTGAAAGCATAAATTGTGCTGGTTCTACTACTGAATGTGGGTGACAGCAGTGGGTGTCAGCCAACACAAATTTTGCTGGGTGAGAGTGCTTCTAAGAAAATAGCCATTTTAAAATCACAGCTATGACCTGGAAAGAAATGTTTTCAAATTTAGCTGTGTTTTCTCTACTAAAGCTTTACTTTAATCTGTAAAGGTGGGGGTTTTGGGTGGTTTTTTTCATTGTTGGGGTTTTTTTGTTGCAAGCCTATTTCTAAGTGGAACTAAAAGGAACATGAAATCCGAGTCTAACCTCTTTTTTCTTTCCTTTGAATTATCATATAAAATAATTCTTTGTTATTGATCTTCTTGGCAAGAAAATACCATTTCCAAGAGCTAAAATAAGCTTATTTTGAAAAGCGTCTTTTCTTTAATTTATAGAACCTGTACTTGGTTTTCTGATAAGCGTTTTGTTAATGTATTGAATTCAAAATGTCAATCAGCACAGCCCTGTTCTGCATATTTGGGCACAGGCAGTTGAGACAGAGAAGGAGATGAAAGTATCAATTACCATCCTGACTGCTCCTCCTTTCCCTCGATTTTTTACCAAAGAAAGCACTCGCACTTTGTCGCTTCCATACTTCTTGCAGTACTTCATTGCAACCTGATAGACACACAAAAAAACAGCATAAACCAAAACCAGGAATCAAGGTAGAAGTTTACATTTGCTCACCCTTTAAAAAAAAAAAAAAATCAATAGCACAGAGGTATTATAACCACTTCAGTCGGCACAAACACACTGCCAGTGTTTGCTGGAGTCTGCCTGGGGAAATAAAAACCAGTTGACAGTCAATACAAGAAGACTGTGGAAGGCAGTCATGTTCAGTAAGAACCAGATATTCCCCCAAGCAATTCTAAACCCCAGTCACCCAAGTCCAAAATACTCGATACTAACGTAATTTATACCATACGATTACAGACCTTTTATACCAACACCAACAGGGACCCATGACCAGAGTGTGCTGCTAGCAATGACGCCAGATGGAACGCAGAGCAATCAAAAAATATACGTGACCCCCCCTTAATGGACAAGCTTAAGGGAAATAACTGAAAAAGCAGCATTCATTTTAGTAGCTCATTCAAACTTCTTCCAAGCAGTAGTAAAAAAACTCTCAAGTTGGCCAGCCTTCCTTTCCGGTGACAGACATCAAAGTCAAAGCAGAAGAATGCAGAACTATTTTGGAAATAGTACTGGGGTTCTTAAATGTACAATGCCATGAAGGGTATGGGAAAGAGCTCTACGACAGATCAGTCATTCTGCCAGTGGCAGTATGGATCAGCTATTTCAAAACGCTTTTTAGCTTCCTCAAGCTCATATTCACATTGCTATGTACCTGTAGAATATTTCATGAGAAATTTGCTGAAGTTCGGAATTTTTAGAATATCTGCTGCGGGAAAGAGGCTGTCACAGCTGCCAATCAAAAATATTAGTATTTGCGAAAGAACCATACGTGTACGCATGTGTGTATGGGACATCCATAGTGCATAGAGGACAATGACAGAAAGTATTCTGAAATGGGAATTTTAATTCTCAACTACTTCAAGTACCAAAATGTACAGGCAAAACGTTGTTATATTTCACAAATGCAGTACAAAACTCCATACACCCAATAAATTGGTAAGACATCTCTTTTTCTTACCTTTGTGGTTTGATCTTTACTACCATCATCAACAACTATTACTTCATAAGTGAAGGAAGGATCTCGTTTCTTAAAAATAAAAACCAGAAACACGCATTTCATTCCCTTTCTTAAGTAGGTAGTAGGTCTTTCAAACAGCGTTCTTTTCTCCCCAGCAGTTTTTAACTCATTCACGTTTGGCGACAGGCACCAACATGATGTAGTGTGTTTGTTACAACAGTGACTATAATTAAAGAGTTTTGCCATATTTGATGCCTGCTTCACTACATCAGCTTGTTGCAGTTTTCCTCAGCTACAACCTAGAACTGAAAAATCAATTCAGTTGTAGAAGATGAAAGCTCAGAACAACATCTTAAGAAAACCCAAACAAAACAAACCCCGCTACGCACCACAATGGGTTTCTTACGCAGAGAACAAATCCTGGAGATGCTTAAAAAACTTGTTGGAACAAACCTGGATTTAGTTTAGAAAGTTAGACATAGGGTTAGTCCTTACTCTCTGGCTTGAAGAGCTATCACAGATACATAGATTTTTCATCATATAGTAGTAAATTAAGTTTTTACTTGATTTAAAAATACCTTCCAGCATTCAGTCTAAAAATAACTGATGAAAGGCAGAAGTGTTACTTCTAAGTAGCTAAGTAATACTGCTTTAATACATACCAAAATAATGAAAGTGAAACACTGACTTATTATACATAACATAATGAATTTTGAATGCGGAATGAAAATACCTGTCTTTTTTCTAGATAATCCAAGGCTTCATCCATCATAAGAGGTACTAGAGAAAAGATAGAGGCCAGGTTAGTAGATGGTAACAGGCAAAGCACCAAAAAGAACAACAAAAAACATGATTCATGTAAGAGGATAAATCCATTCCTTTTAAAGAACCAATTTTCCATTTTGAAATTTCTAAGTCTCTACCCAATAACAAAGGAAAAAAATCCATTATTCTCCATGACTGACCCTGCAAACCAGCACTGACTTTACCTATTTAAGCAAGCTGACAGGGAAGGCAACAAGACAAATCCCTAACACTAGTCAGTAAGATGCCTTCTCTTACTAAGGCTGCTGGCCATGAAGCCAATGAACAGAAACAACTTCTGCAGCTGATTTATCTGCAGGTTAGAAAGACATTCAATCTTACGGCTGTCTTTGCAGTGTATGTTCATTCCTGAGCACGTCTCAGGTGATTATCCTACTTCCAAACACAAAGACACAAATTAATGAAAATCCCATTAAGTATACCAAGATCTTTCTCACTGAAAATAAGTCTATGAGACGCAGGGCTGAGGAATGCACTGGACTCCAAAAAAGGGCCAGGCCTACCTTGTATCCAGACACACTTGTCAACATCTCCCTTAATGGAATCCCAAACAGCTCAGTATTTTCACTCACCAGGAAAAGGACTGACAACGTGTGCTACGACGTCAATCCCAAATACAGCTTGAAAGCTTGGTTATTTCTATTGCATCTGAAAGCCTTCACTCTTCAGTATCAGCTACTCATATATATGGTCAAGTCAAAAGGATGAGCTCATCCTTCTTCTGTTTGTCCGAAGCTGCTGCTGTTTCTTACAGAGTGGGAAGCTCACAAATAAATCTTAAATGTCTTTTTCTATTTAATGCCTCACAGCAGTTACAGAAGCAGCGAGCAGCCATTCTGCTGGATTTCATTAAAATAAAAGGGATTCTTACGAGCGCCCCATGCTATTTTTAGCAGCAGAAATCAAGTTACGCACTGTCTTAATTTTGAAATTCAATGTACTTGGACTGTTTTCTGGAAACTGTGTCCAAAATCAGACACATAATCAGGCCTGCCAGAATATACTGCTAACATAAACTGACCTCTGCATTATTAGGGTAACAACGGATAGATTTTCTTCTTTTCCTCAAAATAAGAAAAAATCTTACATCGCTCTTCCTCATTGTATGAAGGCACCACAACAGAGAGTTCCCTTGTAGCGGGATCATGTATACTCGGTACAGATTCTTTCCTGCCTTCAGCATTTACGAAGAATTTCTCTTCTTCATGTCGCTGAAGGGTTGGCATTTTTATGGCAGTTACATGAGCAATCACACAAATCTGCAACGAAAAAGAGAAAGAAATGAGAAAAGTTATTCAGCATTCTATTAAAGGTTTATGTAGCTGTTGAACGTGCTGCAAGGGGCAACCAAGTATTTTTCAGCACTGAGGTGGGTCAGCAGCGTGCTGACCAAATCACATGTGCCCAAAACTTCTCATGCTGTTTGACTGCTCCTTTTCACAGACTGACCACTGACAGTGTCTTCGGCACGTTGCCGTTTTCAAGTGCAAAGCACCCAGATGCCTCCAGAGCTGTGGTCCGAGCCCCACTGCCCCTTCCCCGAGTCAACTCTTACCACACAGGCCAGCGCCGCCTCTGGTCCTGCACAGGCCGCCGAAATCGGAACTACTCATGACCAGCCAGCTCTATGTGCTTCAAAACTGTGGTTCTGCCCGTCTTTACGCACGGCCACAAGACATCTGCAGAACCTGGGTTTTGGAGTATGTTTACTTGGGAGCCCCACATACGTGGCACTGCTGGTGGGCAGCAGAATTTCACTTTCCAGGTGTTCAACTTCTTAAACGTGCACGGCCAAAGAGCAACACCCAAGACTCCCGGTTACCGTGAAAGCACGTTACCAGGGTATTTTACAAGACGTACTAAAAGGAGGAACGCTCCATTTCTGTCTCGCTCCCAAGGCGCTTCACCCCACGCCTTGTGAAAACACACGCCCTCCTTAAGGCCACGTACGAGCACCGGGTCGCCAAGCCCTGCGGAAACCGAGCCGGGTG
>NW_010224374.1:0-1615 GCF_000690775.1 Eurypyga helias
GCTGAGGGTGCACTCAATCTCACTCTCGGTGTCATCAATGAAGATATTAAATAATATTAGGGGTCC
Source organism: Eurypyga helias (assembly GCF_000690775.1). NCBI lineage: Eukaryota > Metazoa > Chordata > Aves > Eurypygiformes > Eurypygidae > Eurypyga > Eurypyga helias. Next base: position 67 of record NW_010224374.1, read on the forward strand.
CAGTGCAGACCCCTAAGGGACACCACTCTTTTCTGGTTTCCACTTGAATGTTGAGCCAAAGACTAATTCTTTGGACGTGGCCATCCAGCCAATTCCTTATCCATCCAATAATCCATCCAGTTCACCTGTTCAAGCCATAATGTTCTAACTTGGATGCAGAAATATTGTGGGCTATGGTGTCAAAAGCTGGGCTAAAGACAAGGTGTAAAAATACTACTTTCCCCTCATCGATAAATCCAGCTATTTCATTATTATAGATGACAGGTGGCTTGATTAGGCAAGATTCACCTTAGTTAAATGTGTGCTGCCTGTTCCCAACCTCTTTCTCCTTCATGAGCCCAGCAGTGTGTCCCAAGAGGACCAGCTCCGTGATTCTCGTAGGGATGAAAGTGAGGCTGACCAGCCTGTAGATCCTCAGGTTGACCTTACTGTGGGTCTGAGACTTCCTCAAGCTGTTAAGAGAAGCCTTTCCCTCCTTCCTTACCCTGAACCGCTCCTTCCTTACCCTGACCCCCTGGCCTGTAGCGTGTTCCAACCATGTTGTTATCCCTACTGGCCTTTCCCGGGATCCTGACCCACAAGCGCTCAGCCAGCCTGTCACCTGCTGTATGAGAGCTCCATACATTCAAGCCACACTTTCATAGAGGGGAGCCCCTCTTCTCCTCCTCCCTCCATGACTTTCCCAAAGAGCTTCTACGCATCCACTGCAGTGCTGCAGTCCTGCAGGTTGGCACACTATATCTCTCTTATTCCATCAGTGCTGAAATTCTGTAAACCCGTGGAAAACTGTAATTCTTCCTGCTTACTTTCCATGCCGCATGTATTTGTGCATGTACCTTCAGGCTTCTTTCTGCCAATTTTTGTTTTGATTTGTTTAGCTTCTGAGGTCTGTTGTGATCCTGTCACCCTGCACCCTTGACTTTGGACCCCTGTGCACTACTACTTAACTGGGTTGTGATCGCCCTTCCCATCATTCCTACCTCAGAGCTTTCCTCGTGAGGTTAGCCGGCCTGCTGACGAAGACATTAAAAACATGCAAATGTAAAAACATTAGACAGCTCCATGGGACATTTAAGCTATCCCGGTATGCTTTTTCTGGTAGTGAGTCCTAGCAGTTACTAACAGCGTGAGAAGGATCACAGGTGACTTATGCCCATGTCCTGTTGTAGGAAGTACAGACCCTGCAGAAAACTTGAGATCTTTCCTTGTTGCTACTCATACCATTTAGATGTTTACTTCCACTCGCACAATTTCTTCTGCTCTTTGCAGCTGCACTGCGGGAGTGTGCAACAGGGCCTTTTGTTAGAGCTGGACCATGTACCTCCACTGCTGTCTGTAAATACTTGTTCATAATTTATTAAAAAAAAAAAAACCCAACCTTGTCAAGATGTAAAAAAAGGTGCCATATCTTTTTGCTACATTTTTTATTTAATCTTGAAAGTCAGTAACTGATCCCCAAAATAAGCTTTAACCCAAAGAGATTTATTTTTTTATACATATAATATGTGTGTATATGTTGTGCTCGGTTCAGTCAGGCAAGAGTTAACCC
>NW_010224375.1:0-1374 GCF_000690775.1 Eurypyga helias
GGGCCCAAAACTGGACACAGTACTCAAGTTGGGGCCTCACTAGTGCTGAGTACAGAAGCACAATCACTTCCCTACTCCTGCTGACCACAATATTCCTGATGTGGTCTAGGATGCTGTTGGCTTTCTTGGCCACCTGTGCATACTTCTGACTCATATTCAGCTGGCTGTCAGGGCCCAAAACTGGACACAGTACTCAAGTTGGGGCCTCACTAGTGCTGAGTACAGAAGCACAATCACTTCCCTACTCCTGCTGACCACAATATTCCTGATGTGGTCTAGGATGCTGTTGGCTTTCTTGGCCACCTGTGCATACTTCTGACTCATATTCAGCTGGCTGTCAAACAAACCCCGAGCCCCAGATCCTTTTCTGCCTGACAGCTTTCCAGCCACTCTTTACCAAGCGTGTAGGAAAAAAATTGAGCACCTCAGCCTTCTCCATATTCTGGGAAAACAGCTCTCCCATTTCTTACAGCAGAGGGCCCATATTTTTCCTGATCTTCCTTTTATCACCTATGTACCTAAAGAAGTCCTTTTTGTTGCCTTTGATATCCTTGGTCAGGTTTAATTCTATGAGGGTTTTAGCTTTCCTAAGCTGATCCCTGAATTCTCAGACAATTTCTTTGTAATTATCCCAGGCTTCCTGCTTCCACTCACTGTAGACTTCCTTTTTGTACCTCAGTTTGTCCAGGAGCTGCCTGTTGATCCAAACAGACCTCCTGGCACTTTTGTCTGACTTATTCTTCATTGGGATGCACAGCTAATGAGCTTCGAGGAGCAGATCCTTTAATACTTGCCAGGTTTCTTGGACTTCTCTTCCCTCCAGGGCTTCTTCCCATGAAACTCTGCCAATCGGTTCCCTGAAAAGGCCAAAGTCAGCCTTCCTGAAGTCCATGAATTTCACAGTAGCAAGCTTGCTGTACACCGTCCTTGCCTTCTTGAGGATCTCAAACTTCACCATTTCATGGTCACTGCAGCCAAGGCTGCCTTTGCGCTTCACATTCCCCTCCAGCCTTTCCTTGTTGGTGAGAACAAGGTCCAACATGGCATACCTCCCTTTTTGCCTGCATCCTTCCTTGTTGACTTATCACTTGGACAAGGAAGTTATCATCAGTGCATTCCAAGAACCTCTTGTCTTGCTTGTGCCCTGATGTGTTGTCCCTCCAACAGATATCAGGGTAGTTGAATTGCCACATGAGGATGAGGGTTTGTGAACTTGAGGCTGCTGCTATCTGCCTGTAGAGGGCCTCATCCACTCGCTCATCCTGCCCAGGTGGCCTGTAGCAAACCCCTACTACTGTATCCCTTGTCCATGACCTCCCTTTAATCCTGACCCATAAACTCTTGTCAAATCCTCATCCGTCCCCAGGTGGAGTT
>NW_010224375.1:1514-1717 GCF_000690775.1 Eurypyga helias
TGAGTTCATAGCCCCTTGTGCAGGCGCACACCTCTCACTCCTCTTGTTTATTTCCCATCCTCTGTTTGTTTGCATAGAGGCATTTAAGTTGGGCCCCTTAAGTTGTCTGGCTGACCGGAGCATCTAAAATCCCCTTGTTTTGTTTGCCAGGTGCTCACCTGATTACTTGTGATTCTTATCCAGGCTCTGGGCATCTGTTGGTG